>NC_034187.2:13606031-13906031 GCF_002021735.2 Oncorhynchus kisutch
CTCTCTCTCTCTCTGTTTCTCTCTCTCTGTTTCTCTCTCTCTCTCTCTCTCTCCCCCTCGCTCTCTCTCTCTCTCTGTTTCCCTTAATAACGAACACAGCACTGGCATCCTCTATTATCATGAATAACACAACATCCATTTGGATTCTCAATGTCACTTCTCTGTAGGAAATGGCAGTGCTCAACCAACCCTGAACTGCAGCCAAAATGCAAGATTCCCACCAAAGCAAAGTCATTTTTCGACCAAGAAATAAACATTCATATCAGGGTTGGGGAGATGTGTGGTGGAAGGAGGGGTATAGGTCAGTTTTTTACTGAGGATACTTACTGAGGTGTGCTACCTGGGAATAGTTGATATGAACATCACTGTTATAGAATCCCCATGAGAGACAGAGGTTCCATCACTGCTGTTATAGAGAGACATACTTATACTCCTCTGCTTTAGAATCACATAAGGACAAGGTAGCCTTGTTTCTTACTATGCAGCATTGCTTCATTATCTAACCTATACTGTGTATCATATTTTCAAAGAGAGAGAGAAGAGAATGGGAGAGAGAGAGATAAAGATAGAAAGAGAACAAAAGGGCTGCTCAGTAAAGCTAACGTTTGATTAGGGTGCCAAAAGATGTCTTCCTTCCTAACTCTCTCTCCTTCTGCTGAATATTGATAAAGGCTAATATTTATAAAAGATGCAGTTCCTGTTTCCTGGTTACTGCTCTTCTCTTTGAGTGTGATGAGGCTAAACTGGGGCTCAGTGCTGTACTCAGCTCAATTATTCATTGGCTGAGAGAGACAGAACAAACAGAATTTGATTCCACCATTGACTGAGAGATGCAGAGCAAACTGAATCAGAAGCACCCATGGGCTGAGAGGTAGACACAACGATTATCAGACTATGCCATTGGATAAGAGAGGGAGAACGAACTGAATCAGACTGCCATTGGCTGAGAGAGAAAGACCTTACGTCACATCATCAAATTATCATTAAAGTGTAGCGTTTAATTTGATCACCTTGTATTTCAAGGCCACCTGAAGGTACCACGTTCATCTGTACAAACAATAGTACGCAACTATAAACACCATGGTACCACGCAGCCGTCATACCGCTCAGGAAGGAGATGCGTTCTCCTAGAGATGAACATACTTTGGTGCGAAAAGTGCAAATCAATCCCAGAAGAACAGCAAAGGACCTTGTGTAGATACAAAAGGTACAAAAGTATCAAAATCCACAGTAAAATGAGCCCTATATCGACATGGAGCGGCAGGTAGCCTAGTGGTTAGAGCGTTGGACTTGTAACCGAATGGTTTGCAACATCGAATCCCAGAACTGACAAGGTAAAACTATGTCGTTCTGCTCCTGAACAAGGCATTTGATCCATTGTTCCCCTGAACAAGGCAGTTATCCCACTGTTCCCCTGCACAAGGCGTTAACCCACTGTTCCCTGAACAAGGCAGTTAATCCATTCTTCCTAGGCTGTCATTGAAATAAGAATTTGTTCTTAACTGACCTGCCTAGTTAAATAAAAAATAAAAATAAACAACCTGAAAGGCCACTCAGCAAGGAATAAGCCACTGCTCCAAAACCGCCATAAAAAAGCCAGACTACGGTTTGCAGCTTCACATGGGAACAAAGATTGTAGTTTTTGGAGAAATTTCCTCTGGTCTGATGAAACAAAAATATGACTGTTTGGCCATAATGACCATCGTTATGTTTGGAGGAAAAAGGGGGAGGCTTGCAAGCCGAAAAACACCATCCCAACCGTAAAGCACAGGGGGTGGCAGCATCATGTTGTGGGGGGTGCTTTGCTGCAGAAGGGACTGGTGCACTTCACCAAATAGATGGCAACATGAGGAATAAAAATTATGTGAATATATTGAAGCAACATCTCAAGACATCAGTCAGGAAGTTAAAGCTTGGTCGCAAATGGGTCTTCCAAATGGACAATGACCCCAAGCATACTTCCAAAGTTATGGCTTAAGGACAACAAAGTCAAGGTATTGGAGTGGCCATCACAAAGCCCTGACCTCAAACCCATAGAAAATGTGTGGGCAGAACTGAAAAAGCGTGTGTGAGCAAGGAAGCGGAACAAACCTGACTGGGCCAAAATTCACCCAACTTATTGTGGGAAGCTTGTGGAAGGCTACCCTAAACGTTTGACCCAAGTTAAACAATTTAAAGGCAATGCTACCAAATACAAATTGAGCGTATGTAAACTTCTCACTGGGAATGTGATGAAAGAAATAAAAGCTGAACTAAATAATTTTCTCTGCTATTATTCTGACATTTCACATTCTTAAAATAAAGTGGTGATCCTAACTGACCTAAGACAGGGAACCTTTACTAGGATTAAATGCCAGGAATTGTGAAAAACTGAGGTTAAATGAATTTGGCTAAGGTGTATGTTAACTTCCGACTTCAACTGTAGACACTCTGAGAAAATTAATCCAATCTGTCCCAGATACAGACAGACAGTAGTGTAATAATGTACTGACTAGTGTCCTGTCCAGAGGGTGTACTTGTAAATGTACTTGTACATCAAGCCACCTCACACTACAGAAATAGCAGATAGTGTCATGCATAGGTGTAATAGGTGGCAGGGAAGTCATGCGCAGGAGTCAAATGGAGTGTAAAATGGAGTCTTTTAGTCCACGGAGTATGCTCCATAACACTAAATGTACATAAACACACAAACATGGGTACGAGGACCCGACGCGCACCTATACAACAATCACACTACACTGACAATAAAACAATCTCTGACAAAGACATGAGGGGAAACAGAGGGTTAAATACACAACAGGTAATGAATGGGATTGAAAACAGGTGTGTGGGAAGACAAAACCAATGGAAAATGAAAAAAGGATCAATGATGGCTAGAAGACCGGTGACGTCGAACGCCGAGCACCGCCCGAACAAGGAAGGCAACGACTTCGGCAGAAGTCGTGACAGATAGGCTCCTGCACTATAGCCAATTTACTGTACAGGACTGTACGTATGGTACAGCGTATGGTACAGACTGTACGTATGGTACAGCGTATGGTACAGACTGTACGTATGGTTACAGCGTATGGTACAGACTTGTACATATGGTACACGCGTATGGTACAGACTGTACGTATGGGTACAGCGTACTGGTACAGGACTGTATGTATTTGTACAGCCGTATGGTACAGACTGTATGTATGGTACAGCATATGGTACAGACTGTACGTATGGTACAGGCAGTATGGTACAGGACTGTACGTATGGTACAGCGTATGGTACAGACTGTACGTATGGTACAGCGTATGGTACAGCGTTATGGTACGATGTACGTATGGTACAGCGTTGGTACAGGACTGACGTATGGACAGCGTCTTTAAGGTACAGATGTACGTATGGTACAGCGTATGGTACAGACTGTACTATTATGGGTACAAAGACGTATGGTACGCGTATGGTACACAGAACCTGTACGTATGGGTACAGCGTATGTACAGACTGTATGTATTGTACAGCGTATGGTACAGACTGTATGTATGGACAGCATAATGGGACAGACTGTACGTATGGTACAGCGTATGGTACAGACTGTACGTATGGTACAAGCGTATGGTACAACGTATTGTACAGCGTATGGTACAGACTGGTACGTATGGGTACAGCGATGGTTACAGGACTGTACGTATGGTACAAAGGCGATATGGTACGAACGTATGGTACAAGACGTATGGTACAGACTGTACGGTATGGTACAAGGCGTAATGGTACAGGCGTATTGGTACAGATGTACATGATGGTACAAGCGTTATGGTACAGACTGACATATGGTACAGCGTGTATGGTACAGCATATGGTACATGTACTGTACGTATGGTTACAGCGTATGGTCAACAGACTGTACGTATGGTACAGTCATATGGTACAGACTGTATGTATGGTACAGCGTATGGTACAGACTGTACGTATGGTACCAGCGTATGGTACAGACTGTATGTATGGTACAGACTGTACGTATGGTACAGACTGTACGTATGGTACAGCCGTACGGTACAGACTGTACGTATGGTACAGCGTATGGTACAGACTGTACGTATGGTACAGCGTATGGTACAGACTGTACGTATGCGTACAGGCGTATGGTACAACGTCATGGTACAGCGTATGGTACAGCGTATGGGCTACAGCGTATGGTACAACGTATGTACAGCGTATGGTACAGACTGTACGATATGGGTACAGCATATGTACAGACTGTACGTATGGTAACAGCGTATGGTACAGACTGTACGTATGGTACAGCGTATGTACAGACTGTACATATGGTACAGCGTATGGTACAGACTGACGTATGGTATAGCGTATGGTACAGACTGTACGTATGGTACAGGCGTATGGTACAGTGTATGGTACAGACTGTACGTATGGTACAGCGTATGGTACAGACTGTACGTATGGTACAGCGTATGGTACAGACTGTACGTATGGTACAGCGTATGGTACAGTGTATGGTACAGACTGTACGTATGGTACAGCGTATGGTACAGACTGTACGTATGGTACAGCGTATGGTACAGACTGTACGTATGGTACAGCGTATGGTACAGACTGTACGTATGGTACAGGGAAGTGTTCGTAACAGAGGCTGGTGTTGTAATAAAGGTGTATGATGTTAATTTGAGCCATTCTGAAATTCAAAGTGGAAGTTACAAACTGGTGGTGAAAGTTACAAAGTTACAAACTGAGGTGAAAACTGTCTGCTAGACTCACTGCCAGACAAATGGACAGACGGACGGACAGTGAGGTTAGCATTAGCTGCTGGGCTCACTACACTCACTTCCAGACAGAGAGAGGGAGAACAAACTGCAATCAGACAATCAGAAGGACAGAGGTGAATGCTAGCTGCTAGCCTCCCCAGGCTCCCTCACTAGGCAGCAGCCCTCGCTGTCTGACAGGCAGGCATTATGACAGCACCATGCAGGCAGCAGAAGGTCAGTCTATTGATTCATTCATTAAGTCTACCCTTTGATTGCCTCGGCCAAAAGCACTATCATACCCCTCAAAACCTCCCCTGTTATTGTAATGGTGAGAGGTTCGCATGTCTTGGGGGTATGATATAAAATGCTAAAGTCCCCTGTTATTGTAATGGTGAGAGGTTCGCATGTCTTGGGGGTATGATATAAAATGCTATCCTCCCCTGTTATTGAAATGGTGAGAGGTTAGCATGTCTTGGGGGTATGATATAAAATGCTATCCTCCCCTGTTATTGTAATGGTGAGAGGTTAGCATGTCTTGGGGGTATGATATAAAATGCTAAAGTCCCCTGTTATTGTAATGGTGAGAGGTTAGCATGTCTTGGGGGTATGATATAAAATGCTAAAGTCCCCTGTTATTGTAATGGTGAGAGGTTAGCATGTCTTGGGGGTATGATATAAAATGCTAAAGTCCCCTGTTATTGTAATGGTGAGAGGTTAGCATGTCTTGGGGGTATGATATAAAATGCTAAAGTCCCCTGTTATTGTAATGGTGAGAGGTTAGCATGTCTTGTGGGTATGATATAAAATGCTAAAGTCCCCTGTTATTGTAATGGTGAGAGGTTAGCATGTCTTGGGGGTATGATGTTTGTGTGTCTGTAACTTTCTCACTCATTATTCACGATTCATTCAGGATGATCGGTAATCATGGTAACATCCACATTAATGTAGAAGTGTTTAGAACATATTATTATTTACAATAAAAGTGACTCCAAAATGACACAATACATTATTTACCATTTCATTTCTGTTGTGCACAAAATAATCTGAAACACAACCAAAACAAAGAGCAAATGCATCCAACACGTGTAAACATCGCAAGCTTGATGTAGTCATTGTGTGCAATGAATATGGGAACAAATACTAAACTTTTCACTACTTTAATACACATATACTGTAAGTGAATTTGTCTAAATACTTTTGCTCCCCGCCAGGTCGCAATTGTAAATGAGAACTTGTTCTCAACTTGCCTACCTGGTTAAATAAAGGTAAAATAAATAAAAATAATAAATAAAGATTTCTAAATGGTTCACCAGATATGGATGAAAATAACCTCAAATTAAAGTCATTATTTGATTTCCAATCTATACTCCATACTCCAAACGTTTGGAGCACTGAAAAATCAGAATAAAAATGATATAATAATAAAAAAAGAATGTAAAACAAAGTGCACTGGGCCTTTACTAGTCAGTCCTGTATTAGAGTCCTGTAGTAGAGTCATGTGTTAGAGTCCTGTGTTAGAGTCCTGTGTTAGAGTCCTGTGTTAGAGTCCTGTGTTAGAGTCCTGTATTAGAGTCCTGTATTAGAGTTCTCTATTAGAGTCCTGTATTGGAGTCCTGTATTAGAGTCCTGTATTCGAGTCCTGTATTAGAGTTCTCTATTAAAGTCCTGTATTAGAGTCCTGTGTTAGAGGACCGATATATAGCCGTCTGTACCGCGTGCCCCAACAAAATGTTCTAGTTTGTACTAGTTTGAAGTAACTTAGATGAATTGAACTCAACATGACATTTTGAATGGACTTGATGAAATATGTTAAGGCAGCAGGGTAACTTTTTTAAGTTGACTCAACCAATATTTGACATTGTATCCACACAGAAATCTGTATCTAGTCTGTAATCAAGAAAGAATAATCGGCCGTATCCATAATAAATCCTCTGTCCTCCAAGAGAGGGAGGAGGAGGATGCCTCTCCACTTACAGACATTTACAGACACACAGAGTCCTCCACATTGAACCCAGTTGTATTATGAGATAAGGGAACTACCAGCAACTGCATGTATTCTATTCTCACTATTCTCTCTCACAGGCTGTTAGCTGTTGGTTGTGCTCTGTTGAGAGGTGGTGGGTTTGTGTAGGTTTCTGTTGAGAGGTGGTGGGTTTGTGTAGGTTTCTGTTGAGAGGTGGTGGGTTTGTGTACGTTACTGTTGAGAGGTGGTGGGTTTGTATAGGTTTCTGTTGAGAGGTGGTGGATTTGTGTAGGTTTCTGTTGAGAGGTGGTGGGTTTGTATAGGTTTCTGTTGAGAGGTGGTGGGTTTGTGTAGGTTTCTGTTGAGAGGTGGTGGGTTTGTATAGTGTTCTGTTGAGAGGTGGTGGGTTTGTGTAGGTTTCTGTTGAGAGGTGGTGGGTTTGTGTAGGTTTCTGTTGAGAGGTGGTGGGTTTGTATAGTGTTCTGTTGAGAGGTGGTGGGTTTGTGTAGGTTTCTGTTGAGAGGTGGTGGGTTTGTGTAGGTTTCTGTTGAGAGGTGGTGGGTTTGTATAGTGTTCTGTTGAGGTTTGTGTAGGTTTCTGTTGAGAGGTGGTGGGTTTGTATAGTGTTCTGTTGAGAGGTGTTGGGTTTGTTTACTGCTCTGTAGCGAAGTAGATCATGTTGAACGGTGAGTTTATGTAGTGTTCAGTGGATTAGTGGGCTTCTCTGTTAACTGCTGAGCGGCTCCTGACTCCTGGTTTATCTGGTGAGAGGAGGAGAGGAAAGGAAGGGAAGGTTGGGAGGAAAAAGATAGGGGCAGTGTTTTCATACTGAGTTTATCAGTGACTCTCCCTAACCTGACTGCTTTGTTTTCCCTTTGAGCAGAAGACCACTGAGAGCCAGAGAGACTGAGCCATCTGCCAGTCAGTCAGAGGACTGCAGAGACACAGAGGGTGACACCAGTGAGCTGGCCAGACTACCAGAGCCCGGCTCAGCACAAGCCCAAACCAGCCTAGCCCAGAGAGGGCCCACCCAGGAAGGCAGGCCACAACAATGGAACTCAACCCATCCTAACCCCCTGCAGGAACCATAGCCATGCATTAACTAACCCCACCAACCAAACCCCAACTGGACCACGCTCACCTCCTCCGTTCTCCCTCCACCCTACGCCCTCCATCGCCGTTCTCACCATGCTTCAGAGCCTATTGTGACGGGAGTGCTGCTCACCCCCCCCCATCCCTCACCCCTCCACCCCAGAGACCCCAAAGGGGTGAAAGATGCGGCCATGGGCAGGTTCGTGGCGCTGGATTATGCTGGTGCTCCTTGCGTGGGGTACACTGCTGTTCTACATCGGAGGACACCTGGTTAGGGACAGCGAGCATCCGGAGAGATCCAGCAGAGACCTGTCCAAGATCCTGGCCAAGCTGGAGAGACTGAAACAGCAGAATGAGGACCTGAGACGCATGGCTGAGACACTCAGGTGAGACGCATGGCCATGATTAACTGACACAGACTTGAGTGTGGCTTTCTATCCATTTCTGTCTTTCTCGCTCTGTGTCTCACTTTCTCTCTGTGTCTCTCTCTTTCTCTCTGTGTCTCTCTCTTTCTCTCTGTGTCTCTCTCTTTCTTTGTCTCTCTCTTTCTCTCTCTTTCTCTCTCTTTCTGTCTCTTTCTCTCGGTCTCTCTCTTTCTCTTTGTTTCTATCTGTCTCTCCGTGTCTCTCTTTCTCTCTGTCTCTCTTTCTCTGTGTCTCTCTTTCTCTCTGTCTCTCTTTCTCTCTGTGTCTCTCTTTCTTTGTCTCTCTCGTTCTCTCTCTTTCTCTTTGTTTCTATCTGTCTCTACGTCTCTCTTTCTCTCTGTGTATCTCTGTGTCTCTGTTTTCCTCGACTCTCTTTTTTTTCACTCTCTCTCTCTCTCTCTCTCTCTCTCTCTCTCTCTCTCTCTCCCTCTCTCTCTCTCTCTCACTCCGCTTCTTCTTTTCTTTCTCTGCCTTCTATATCACAACTCTCTTCGTTCACCGTAAGATTGTATTTAAGTCTGTTGCTTAAAAGACTGGATTATATACTTTTCAAATGTTGTTCTAGTGTGAGATGGCATGTTGTTATACATATGATGGACAGGGTGCCAACATGGACTGATGGGCTGTGTCTAAAGACCAGGAGAAAAGTTGTTCTGTTATCGCACTAGTCATACGCCATGTTATGGCCCTCAAAGCATGGCATATCAATTTATTCCAGCCTGAAACGCCTGTCAGTTGTTCACTGATACGGTCCGTTTTAACGATTCAAAAGGTTGTTCAAATTTAAGAAAGTGATGTGAAGACAGAAGTGTTTTTTACAGCGAAGCCTGAGGTGTGAGCAGATTTTAGACACATTCATACATTTATGCTCAAGCTCACACTTACACTGGCACGCTCACACACAGACATTCTCCCATTACACACACACACACACCCTCTCTTTGTCTCGCTTTTTCCTTAAATTTCCCTCTCACAAATGGGAATGTACATAAGCACGCATGATTCTATTGTACTTAGGGTTAGGGTTAAGGTTAGGGTTAAGGTTGTGCTGTATTGAATGAGAGAGAGCGTGAATCTAAGGTCTGGTCTACGCTGACATAAGGTACATATTGTGTAAACTGATCCTAGACCTGATAAGCAGCTCCTACCCAGAGCCAGCAGTAGTACTAGTAGTAGTAGGTGTAGTAGTATGAGTAGTAGCAGCAGTAGTAGTAGTAGCAGCAGCAGTATGAGTAGTAGTAGCAGCATTATGAATAGTAGGCGCAGCAGTATGAGTAGTAGGCGCAGCAGTATGAGTAGTAATAGCAGCAGTATGAGTAGTAGTAGCAGTAGTATGAGTAGTAGCAGCAGCAACAGTATGAGTAGTAGTAGCAGCAGTATGAGTAGTAGCAGCAGCAGCAGTATGAGTAGCAGCAGCAACAGTATGAGTAGTAGTAGCAGCAGAATGAGTAGTAGCAGCAGCAGCAGTATGAGTAGTAGCAGCAGCAGCAGTATGAGTAGTAGTAGCAGCAGCAACAGTATGAGTAGTAGTAGCAGCAGTATGAGTTGTAGTAGCAGCAGCAGTAGTAGTAGAAGTAGAAGTAGTAGTAGTAGTAGTAGTAGCAGCAGTAGTAGCAGTAGTAGTAGTAGTAGTAGTAGTGGTAGTAGTAGCAGCAGTAGCAGTAGTAGTAGTAGTAGTAGTGCAGTAGTAGTAGTAGTAGTAGTAGTAGTAGTAGTAGTAGCAGCAGCAGCAGCAGCAGTAGCAGTAGTAGTAGTAGTAGTAGTAGTAGTAGTAGAAGTAGTAGTAGTAGTGCAGCAGCAGCAGCAGTAGTAGTAGTAGTAATAGTACTGCAGCAGTAGCAGTAGTAGCAGCAGTAGCAGTAGTAGTAGTAGCAGCAGTAGCAGTAGTAGAAGTAGTAGTAGTGCAGCAGCAGCAGTAGTAGTAGTAGTAGTAGTGCAGTAGTAGCAGCAGTAGCAGCAGCAGCAGTAGCAGTAGTAGCAGTAGTAGAAGTAGAAGTAGTAGTATTAGTGCAGCAGTAGCAGTAGTAGCAGCAGCAGTAGTACTAGTAGTAGTAGCAGTAGCAGCAGCAGTAGTAGTAGCAGCAGTAGCAGTAGTACTAGTAATAGTAGTAGCAGTAGCAGTAGCGGTAGTAGTAGCAGCAGCAGCAGCAGTAGCAGTAGCAGTAGTAGAAGTAGAAGTAGTAGTAGTAGTGCAGCAGCAGTAGCAGCAGTAGTAGTAGTAGCAGCAGTAGTAGAAGTAGAAGTAGAAGTAGTAGTAGTAGTGCAGCAGCAACAGCAGTAGTAGTAGTAGTAGTAGTGCAGTAGTAGCAGCAGTAGCAGCAGCAGTAGTACTAGTAGTAGTAGCAGTAGCAGCAGCAGTAGTAGTAGTAGTAGCAGTAGCAGTAGCAGTAGCAGTAGTAGTAGCAGTAGCAGCAGCAGTAGTACTAGTAGTAGTAGTAGCAGTAGCAGTAGTAATAGTAGTAGCAGTAGCAGTAGCGGTAGTAGCAGCAGTAGCAGTCGTAGTAGCAGTAGCAGCAGTAGTAGTACTAGTAGTAGCAGTAGCAGTAGCGGTAGTGGTAGCTGCAGCAGTAGCAGTAGCAGCAGCAGTAGTACTAGTAGTAGCAGTAGCAGTAGCGGTAGTAGTAGCAGCAGTAGTAGTAGCAGCAGTAGTAGTAGTAGTAGTGGTAGTAGTAGTAGTAGTAGTAGCATCAAATCAAAAAAATTCAAATGTATTTATTTTGCCCTTCGTACATCAGCTGATATCTCAAAATGCGGTACAGAAACCCAGCCTAAAACCCCAAACAGCAAGCAATGCAGCACGTTGACTAGGAAAAACTCCCTAGAAAGGACAGAACCTTCAAGTCCGAACTCTGGCTGTGCCACTCAAAGACATTCAGAGACTTGTCCAAAAGCCACTCCTGCGTTGTCTTGGCTGTGTGCTTAGGGTCGTTGTCCTGTTGGAAGGTGAATCTTCGCTCCAGTCCGAGGTCCTGAGCGCTCTGGAGCAGGTTTTCATCAAGGATCTCTTTGTGCTTTGCTCCATTCATCTTTCCCTCCATCCTGACTAGTCTCCCAGTCCCTGCCACTGAAAAACATCCTCGTAACATGATGCTGCCACCACCATGCTTCACCGTTGGGATGGTGCCAGGTTTCCTCCAGACAAAGAGTTCAATCTTGGTTTCATCAGACCAGAGAATCTTGATTCTCATTGTCTGAGAGTCTTTAGGTGCCTTTTGGCAAACTTCAAAGCGGGCTCTCGTGCCTTTTACTAAGGAGTGGCTTCCGTCTGGCCAATCTATCGTAAAGGCCTGATATGTGGAGTGCTGCTGAGATGGTTGTCCTTCTGGAAGTTTCTCCCATCTCCACAGAGGAACTCTAGAGCTCTGTCTGGCCCTTCTCCCCCGATTGCTCAGTTTGGCCGGGCAGCCAGCTCTAGGAAGAGTCTTGGTGGTTCCAAACGTCTTCCATTTAAGAATGATGAAGAATAACTGTTTATTTTATATTAGATCAGCAGTTGTCACAAAGTTCTGAACAGATACCTATAGGGCTTTGGTCAAAATAATGCATTATAAAGGAATGCGATTTGGTACACAGCCTGAGACTGCAGCAGTGTACGGAACCTCTCTGAGGAAGTGCAGTAATGAGACTACTGGCTGCTCTAGTAGGACACCTAGAGAGAGGAGGAATGTGGAGAGACACTGTGATGGCAGAACCATGCAGAGATTTACAATCCTGTTTGACCAAGACAGCGGTGTGTGTGTTTACCAGCAGGTGACCAAGCCTCAGTGTGTGTGTTCACTGTAACGCCATAAGTGATAGTCGGTCAGGGTCTGAGGACGGGTGGCAGTTTGTATTTGTATTTATTATGGATCCCCATTAGCTGTTGCCAAGGCAACAGCTACACTTCCTGGGGTCCAAACACATTAAGACACTTACATTACATATAAAACAAAAGAGAAAACAGTACATCATGTAACATTATTACACCACTACATATCTACACTACAAAATGTATAATACCACCTTACAACAATATTACAATGTACGTGTGTGTAGAGTGCGTGTGCTAGTGTGTGTGTACATATGTGTGTGTCTGTTCCTATGTGTGTATCTATTCACAGTCCCTGCTGTTCCAAAAGGTATATTTTTATCAGCTTCTTTAAATCTAATTCTACTGCTTGCATCACTTACCTGATGTGGAATAGAGTTCCATGTAGTCATGGCTCTATGTAGTTGGTGTTGTACTGTGCGTGTCTGCCTGGTTCTCATTGTCTGTGAATCTTGCTATAGGCTCATCTGTCGGAGCTAAAGTATGTTGTTTTGGTACCCCAACTTGACCCCACTCAATTTAAACCTAGTAACCAGGTTCCCAATAAATATTACAAAACATTCTTCCCGAGTAGTGAAACAGGTGAGGTTTTCTACCAGGAATCCTTTAACCAGATTTGAATAAGAAATAAAAGATAACTGACTGGTCGTTATGGCTATCTCACTCCAGAGTGGCTGTCTGCCTGCCTGACTGCCTTCAGCAATGTAGGGAGGGAGGGGGTAAATGGAGGAGTGAAGGAAAAGAAGGAGAGATGGAGAGAGAGAATGAGACTTCCTGTGTGTGTAGTGATGGAGGGATGAGGTAAATGGAGGAGTGAAGGAAAAGAAGGAGAGATGGAGAGAGAGAATGAGACTTCCTTTGTGAGTAGTGATGGAGGGATGAGGTAGATGGAGGAGTGAAGGAAAAGAAGGAGAGATGGAGAGAGAGAATGAGACTTCCTTTGTGAGTAGTGATGGAGGGATGAGGTAAATGGAGGAGTGAAGGAAAAGAAGGAGAGATAGAGAGAGAATGAGACTTCCTTTGTGAGTAGTGATGGAGGGATGAGGTAAATGGAGGAGTGAAGGAAAAGAAGGAGAGATGGAGAGAGAGAATGAGACTTCCTTTGTGAGTAGTGATGGAGGGATGAGGTAAATGGAGGAGTGAAGGAAAAGAAGGAGAGATAGAGAGAGAGAATGAGACTTCCTTTGTGAGTAGTGATGGAGGGATGAGGTAAGTGGAGGAAGAGAAAGAGAAAAGGGGGGAAAAGTGAAGGCTGGCCAAGAAGATCTCCTACAGATGATTAGCAGAGGTGTTGACATTCCTTCTTCCTCTGCCACAGCCAGCAGACCTTATTATCCCTGTGGCTCACCATTCTACTCAGGAAGGCACAGAAGAATTTATAAAACAAACACTCTGCTCAGTGTGTGTGTGTGTGTGTGTGTGTGTGTGTGTGTGTGTGTGTGTGTGTGTGTGTGTGTGTGTGTGTGTGTGTGTGTGTGTGTGTGTGTGTGTGTGTGTGTGTGTGTGTGTGTGTGTGTGTGTGTGCTGCAGTGTATGACTGTAACCTGGAATATTGCCCCTGATATACTCCTGACAGTGATTTATTTAGACACATACATGATGTAAATCACTGTTGGGACTGGGAGCATGTCAGAGGTGCAGACTTCACTTGGATCATTTTTCAGGGACTTTTATCTGTCCTTCATCTGAGCAGGGTTTAGAGTGTCTTTTCTATTTCGTGGCAGTGGTGTGACTACATCGGAGGAACATATCTAAAGCCAGACACATTAGCAAACATATTGCTGTAGCTATGGTGACAGTAAAATGAATGTATTAGACATTAAGTCCATTAGTGTCACCTGAAAATGCATTTCCAGGTGACTACCTCATGAAGCTGGTTGAAAGAATGTCAAGATTGTGCAAACCTGTCATGGTGGCTACTTTGAAGAATCTCAAATATAAAATATATTTTAATTTGTTTAACACTTTTTTGCATACTACATGATTCCATATGTGTTATTTAATAGTTTTGATGTCTTCACTATTATTCTAACAATGTAGAAATAAGTAAAAAATAAAGATAAACCCTGGAATGAGTAGTTGTGTCCAAACTTTTGACTGGTACTGTACCTCTCACTTCCCTTCCCACAAGTTGACACTTAGCCTACATATCCCACCACTCAGCCTACATATCCCACCACTCAACCTACATATCCCACCACTCAAACTACATATCCCACCACTCAACCTGCATATCCCACCACTCAACCTGCATATCCCACCACTCAACCTACATAACCCAGCACTCAACCTGCATATCCCACCACTCAACCTGCATATCCCACCACTCAACCTACATAACCCAGCACTCAACCTGCATATCCCACCACTCAGCCTACATATCCCACCACTCAGCCTACATATCCCACCACTCAGCCTACATATCCCACCACTCAGCCTACATATCCCACCACTCAGCCTACATATCCCACCACTCAGCCTACATATCCCACCACTCAGCCTACATATCCCACCACTCAGCCAACATATCCCACCACTCAGCCTACATATCCCACCACTCAGCCTACATATCCCACCATATCCCACCACTCAGCCTACATATCCCACCACTCAGCCTACATATCCCACCACTCAGCCAACATATCCCACCACTCAGCCTACATATCCCACCACTCAGCCTACATATCCCACCATATCCCACCACTCAGCCAACATATCCCACCACTCAGCCAACATATCCCACCACTCAGCCTACATATTCCACCACTCAGCCTACATATCCCACCACTCAACCTACATATCCCACCACCCAGCCTACATATCCCACCACTCAACCTACATATCCCACCACTCAACCTACATATCCCACCACTCAACCTACATATCCCACCACTCAACCTACATATCCCACCACTCAACCTACATATCCCACCACTCAACCTACATATCCCACCACTCAAACTACATATCCCACCACTCAACCTGCATATCCCACCACTCAACCTGCATATCCCACCACTCAACCTACATAACCCAGCACTCAACCTGCATATCCCACCACTCAACCTGCATATCCCACCACTCAACCTACATAACCCAGCACTCAACCTGCATATCCCACCACTCAGCCTACATATCCCACCACTTAGCCTACATATCCCACCACTCAACCTACATAACCCAGCACTCAGCCTACATAACCCACACACGCCATTGTGTGTCTGAATGACCCCATAATGGAGCATTATGGGGTCATTCAGACCATACCAGCCATTGCACAGAGGCCTTTACAGTTTCCATTCATCCACAGCCACTGTAACTGCAGTGGTGAAACTTCCCAGCAACCTCTTAAAGTTGCTGGGATTCCTTCCTCTTCCCCCTCTCAGTCATTCATTAAATGATTGAATTCATAACCTGAATTCCCAGCATCAGGAATCAGGGTGGCTGGTATTTCTACTCATCCTCTCTGTCTTCCCTTCTCTCCATCTCAGTCTCTCTGTCCTCCCTCTTCTCCATCTCAGTCTCTCTGTCCTCCCTTCTCTCCATCTCAGTCTCTCTGTCCTCCCTTCTCTCCATCTCAGTCTCTCTGTCCTCCCTTCTCTCCATCTCAGTCTCTGTCCTCCCTTCTCTCCATCTCAGTCTCTGTCCTCCCTTCTCTCCATCTCAGTCTCTCTGTCCTCCCTTCTCTCCATCTCAGTCTCTCTGTCTTCCCTTCTCTCCATCTCAGTCTCTCTGTCCTCCCTCTTCTCCATCTCAGTCTCTCTGTCCTCCCTTCTCTCCATCTCAGTCTCTCTGTCCTCCCTTCTCTCCATCTCAGTCTCTCTGTCCTCCCTTCTCTCCATCTCAGTCTCTCTGTCCTCCCTCTTCTCCATCTCAGTCTCTCTGTCCTCCCTTCTCTCCATCTCAGTCTCTCTGTCTTCCCTTCTCTCCATCTCAGTCTCTCTGTCCTCCCTCTTCTCCATCTCAGTCTCTCTGTCCTCCCTTCTCTCCATCTCAGTCTCTCTGTCCTCCCTTCTCTCCATCTCAGTCTCTCTGTCCTCCCTTCTCTCCATCTCAGTCTCTCTGTCCTCCCTCTTCTCCATCTCAGTCTCTCTGTCCTCCCTTCTCTCCATCTCAGTCTCTCTGTCCTCGCTTCTCTCCATCTCAGTCTCTCTGTCCTCCCTTCTCTCCATCTCAGTCTCTCTGTCCTCCCTCTTCTCTATCTCAGTCTCTCTGTCCTCCCTTCTCTCCATCTCAGTCTCTCTGTCCTCCCTTCTCTCCATCTCAGTCTCTCTGTCCTCCCTTCTCTCCATCTCAGTCTCTCTGTCTTCCTTTCTCTCCATCTCAGTCTCTCTGTCCTCCCTCTTCTCCATCTCAGTCTCTCTGTCCTCCCTTCTCTCCATCTCAGTCTCTCTGTCCTCCCTTCTCTCCATCTCAGTCTCTCTGTCCTCCCTTCTCTCCATCTCAGTCTCTCTGTCCCCCCTCTTCTCCATCTCAGTCTCTCTGTCCTCCCTTCTCTCCATCTCAGTCTCTCTGTCTTCCCTTCTCTCCATCTCAGTCTCTCTGTCCTCCCTCTTCTCCATCTCAGTCTCTCTGTCCTCCCTTCTCTCCATCTCAGTCTCTCTGTCCTCCCTTCTCTCCATCTCAGTCTCTCTGTCCTCCCTTCTCTCCATCTCAGTCTCTCTGTCCTCCCTCTTCTCCATCTCAGTCTCTCTGTCCTCCCTTCTCTCCATCTCAGTCTCTCTGTCCTCGCTTCTCTCCATCTCAGTCTCTCTGTCCTCCCTTCTCTCCATCTCAGTCTCTCTGTCCTCCCTCTTCTCTATCTCAGTCTCTCTGTCCTCCCTTCTCTCCATCTCAGTCTCTCTGTCCTCCCTTCTCTCCATCTCAGCCTCTCTATCCTCCCTCCTCCCCATGTCAGCCTCTCTTCCAGCTTACCATCCATTCCAGCGGAAGTAATGTCAGAGCTCTCTATAGAGCTTCACTACATCATTTACAAATATAAGCTTTTTGTACTCGTAGAGGCCAGGCACTGATGTACTCAAGTAAGAGTTCAGTGCTGTGAACATGATGGGGGTATTGAGATGGGAGTGAGTGGATGGTTTGTCCTATGGGTGGCTTGTCCTGTGGATGGCTTGTCTTGTGGGTGGCTTGTCCTGTGGGTGGCTTGTCCTGTGGGTGACTTGTCATGTGGGTGGCTTGTCCTGTGGGTGGCTTGTTCTGTGTGTGGCTTGTCCTGTGAGTGGCTTGTCCTGGGGGTGGCTTGTCCTGTGGGTGGCTTGTCCTGTGGGTGGATTGTCCTGTGGGTGGATTGTCTTGTGAATGGCGTGTCCTGTGGGTGGCTTGTCTTGTGGGTGGCTTGTCCTGTGGGTGGCTTGTCCCAACCCTTTTGACATACATTAGCTGGCTGCTCATCTAAACCCCAGCCGCTCCTTTCCTCCTCTTCTCTCCTCCTCTCTGACTTTCACCTCATTTCATCCTTGACCAGCCATGAATGACATAAATATTTGACATTTCAGTTTCTTTCCTCCTCCTGTTTCATCTCTGTACTGTGGCTGTGCATTCCTGATGAGTCAGGCATTGTAATGTGACCAACCACACACAGACACAGTTACAAACACACGCGTGCGTGCGCACGCACACACACACACACACAGGGAAGCCCGCTGTTTGCCATTACAGAACGCCACGCATAATTTCATGTCACAGTTGCCTGCTATAGACATATATTGATTCTCAGCTAGGCTTCTGAGATAAGACTGCTGTCAATGCTGCATCCATGGAGACACAGGTGGGGAATATCAATCACCATGGTTACTCTCATAGTTATTGTCATCCTACTCAGTTGATGTGTTTTCAGGTCATACACTATATGAGGTTGTGATATTCAGAAGGCCTTGTCCTCTATATGGTGTATAGAAGGCTCTCACCCTTGTTTAACTGACCCGCTCTACTTCTCTCTCTTCTACTTGTTGTTGAGGAGGAGCAACCAGGGGAACTCTTACCCCACGTGGCTCTAACTTTCTTCTCGGCAGGACGTAGGGTGATGAATAGCTACTGCCACCGAATGAATTGCCTTGCGGTCATTGGCTGTTCTCATGCCTTACCACTGATTATTTTAAACACACACACACACACACACACACACACACACACACACACACACACACACACACACACACACACACACACACACACACACACACACCACTGATCATTATAAACACACACACACACACAAATACACACACAGTCGACTCTCATACCTCACCTCTGATCATTGCATTAAATTGGCGCTTGGAGGTGGGATTGAGCGCAGCCAAACGCAAAGCCCCCAGGGAAATCAGCCTGTCGACACTCACCTTGACCTAGCAGGACAGGCACACACACACCTATACTGTACAGACACACACACACACAGACACACACACACAGACATACACACGCACCTATACTGTACACACACACACCTATACTGTACACACACACACACACACACACACACACACACACACACACACACACACACACACACACACACACACACACACATATACTGTACGCACACACAGACACATGTACACACATGTACACACACAAACACACACACACACACACACACCAATACTGTACACACACACGCACACATGGCTGGACACCTAGTGTAAAAAAACTCCACCCTTCTCCGGGCCCTCTCACTGATGTTAGCTGTATTCCAGACTGACCCCTCCTCATTTCCTCTCCCCTGTCTCTAGGTTACCAGAAAGCCAGGTGAGTACAGGCAGAGTGACCTTTAACCTCTGACCTCTCCTCTCCTCTCCATCTCTCTTGAAGGTTACCAGAGGGTCAGTCTGACGGGGGCCAGGTGGTGAGCGCAGGGAGACTGACCTCTGACCTCTCCTCTCCCCATATACTGTAGGTTACCAGAGGGTCAGTCTGACGGGGGCCAGGTGGTGAGCGCAGGGAGACTGCGGACCTTGGAGGAACAGCTGATCAGAGCTAAAGAACAGATCAACTCCTATCGTAGCCTGCCTGGAGATGGTGAGACACACACACGCACACAGACACACATATTGAGTTAAAGCTTAAGTGGAGTTGCCCATAGGCACAGATATAGGATGGGCTTACCCTCAATCAGGTGTTGAACTATGTACACTACATGACCAAAAGTATGTGGACACCTGCTCGCCGAACATCTCATTCCAAAATCATGGGTATCAACATGGAGTTGGTCCCCCTTTTGCTACTTTAACAGCCTCCACTCTTCTGGGAAGGCTTTACACTAGATGCTGGAACATTTCTGTGGGGACTTGCTTCTATTCAGCCACAAGAGCATTAGTGAGGTCAGCACTGATGTTGGGCGATTAGGCCTGGCTCGCAGTCGCTGTTCTTATAGGTGTTCAATGGGGTAGAGGTCAGGGATCTGTGCAGGCCAGTCAAGTTCTTCTACACCGATTTCTGTATGGACCTTCTTTTCTGCACTGGAGCGTTGTCATGGTGAAACAGGAAAGGGCCTTCCCTAAACTGTTGGAAGCACACAATCGTCTAGAATGTCATTGTATGCTGTAGCGTTAATATTCCCCTTCACTGGAACTATGGGGCCTGAACCATGAAAGTCAGCCCCAGATCAGGATTCCTCCTCCACCAAACTTTACAGTTGGAACTATGGGGCCTGAACCATGAAAGTCAGCCCCAGACCCTTATTCCTCCTCCACCAAACTTGAGCTGATGTTGCTTCCAGAGGCAGTTTGGAACTCGGTAGTGGGTGTTGCAACCGAGGACAGATGATTTTTGTCAGCTACGTGCTTCAGCACCTGGCAGTCCCGTTCTGTGAGCTTGTGTGACCTTCACAACAACAGCACTTCCAGGAGGGCAGAGATTTGACGAAGTGACTTGTTAGAAAGGTGGCATCCTATGACGGTGCCATATTGAAAGTCACTGATCTCTTCAGTAAGGCCGTTCTACTGCCAGGGTTTGTCTGTGGAGATTGCATGACTGTTTGCTCAAATTTTATACACCTGTCAGCAACGGGTGTGGCTGAAATAGTCGAATCCACTCATCTGACGTGGTGTCCACATACCTTTGTATATACTGTATAGTGTATCTTGAAATGTAACTGATTTTGGGAGACTGATAGACAAGACCGTATGTTTTTAACATTGAGGCCTTGCATCATAGCCCTGGACCTAGTCTGGTACACAAGTGTCCTGAGCGAAAGCCATGCGTGATGAGAAGGTGGAGGGAATGTAATATCTGGATGTTTCTATACATGTTATGTGTGTCGATAACGGTCATTTCTGTACAGTGAGACTAAAAATACAGCACTGCTCCCATTATTTATATAACACACATGTGTGCACACACCCAGGCAAACACACAATCACACACACACACACGCACACACCCAGGCAAACACACAATCACACACACACACACACACACACACACCCAGGCAAACACACAATCACACACACACACACACACACACACACACCCAGGCAAACACACAATCAAACACACACATGCACACACACACACACAAACACGTACGCGCACACACACACACACACACACAAACACAAACACACAAACACACACACGCACGCGCACACACACACACCCAGGCACGCGCACACACACACACCCAGGCAAACACACAAACACACACACCCACACGCACACACACACATACGCACACACCCAGGCAAACACACAAACACACGCACGTGCACACACACACACACACGCACACACACACACACACGCACACGCACACGCACACGCACACCTTGGAAATTAGGACAGGAGGCAGTGAGGAGCAGTATTCCCAGGCAGGATTCTCTGTCCACTCCTCCATTCCTCTTTCCTCCTCTTTCAGACAGAAAACTTCATTCCCTTTTCTTCACTGTATCATGAGCGCCACAAACAACTGTTCTTCTGGGTCGGCTGCTTCATTATACTGCCACAACCCTTAGTGTCATTTGAAACATTATGAAAACAGGCTACATGAAGACAGTTAAGGATTGATTACTATGACTGTTATTATGTGAGTATGGAGTGACCTAGTAAACCTGATATCTGATACCTGATGTAACAATGCTTTAAAGGCTACCTGAGGCTACTTGTCCTGTATAAACAATATAACAATGCTTTAAAGGCTACCTGAGGCTACTTGTCCCATATAAACAACATAACAATGCTTTAAAGGATACCTGAGGCTACTTGTCCCGTATAAACAATATAACAATGCTTTAAAGGCTACCTGAGGCTACTTGTCCTGTATAAACAATATAACAATGCTTTAAAGGCTACCTGAGGCTACTTGTCCCGTATAAACAATATAACAATGCTTTAAAGGCTACCTGAGGCTACTTGTCCCGTATAAACAATATAACAATGCTTTAAAGGCTACCTGAGGCTACTTGTCCTGTATAAACAATATAACAATGCTTTAAAGGCTACCTGAGGCTACTTGTCCCGTATAAACAATATAACAATGCTTTAAAGGCTACCTGAGGCTACTTGTCCCGTATAAACAATATAACAATGCTTTAAAGGCTACCTGAGGCTACTTGTCCCGTATAAACAATATAACAATGCTTTAAAGGCTACCTGAGGCTACTTGTCCTGTATAAACAATATAACAATGCTTTAAAGGCTACCTGAGGCTACTTGTCCCGTATAAACAATATAACAATGCTTTAAAGGCTACCTGAGGCTACTTGTCCCGTATAAACAATATAACAATGCTTTAAAGGCTACCTGAGGCTACTTGTCCCGTATAAACAATATAACAATGCTTTAAAGGCTACCTGAGGCTACTTGTCCTGTAGAAACAATAGCAGGTCAGTTCTATATTAGTAATATGGCTCTGACCTTGTAGTACTAGAATGTCCTTAACTTAACTGCTGTGACACTTATTTGTCTGTGACACCATTTCCCATGATGTGTAATGAAGTAGGAAGAAGTGTGCACAGGCCAGAGACTGATCTAAGGACAGTTTGCCCTTTCCCTTTTAAAGCTTAAGGGTTAATCCTGGATGTTAATCCTGGATCTGTCTCTAAGGGCAAACTTTATTGTCCATCGAAATGGTTTATTTTCACTGAGTCACCCAAGAGTCTGTAAACAGCACAAGTTCAGCGGCAGAGCAGCACCCCTGGAGCAGGTCTGAGGTTAAGTGCCTTGCTCAAGAGATCAGCTGATTGTGTGTGGTGTGAGGTCCTGTGTGTTAAGCTGATCCAGGATCTGTGTCTAAGGGGCTACAGAAAATCTAATCTGAGTGTGTGCATTATCTTGTTATCTTGTTTTCTCCCGAAATGCATTCCATTTAATCATAAAGATGTTTGAAAAAAACATACATTTCCCTCCTGTGAGTGACTGTGTTTATTTGGGTATTTCCAGGGCCAGGTAGGAACCAGGAGGAGCTGCGGAGGAAGATAGAGAACGGGGTGAAGGAGATCTGGTACTTTGTCCGCAGTGAGGTCAAGAAGCTGGGTCACATGGAGCAGGGGGACCTGCAGAAACACATCGACACACTGCTGCAGGAGCTGGGACACCAGCAGAGGTACTGTACACACACACACACACACACACACACACACACACACACACACACACACACACACACACACACACTTAAGCCTTAGGCTTCTATAAAGAGCATAGACCCTTGATGAATGTCCTCCATCTCACTCGGTTTGGGGTAAGATTTTTCTGGGTCGCACCAGTTGAGGCCGCACCAGAACACACATGGATAACATATGTTACATAATGCACCTTGGAAGCCTTACAATGTTGTGACCCAGCTGTGACCTCTAACCCTGTGTTAATGTACTGTGTGTGTGACCCCAGGTCGATCATGACTGACCTGCACTACCTGAGCCAGGCTGATGGAGCAGGAGACTGGAGAGAGAAGGAGGCCAAGGACCTGTCTGACATGGTACAGAATAGGATCACATACCTCCAGGTAATGTTACTGTTTGTCTACAACACAGACCAACACCTAGTACCAGACCAACAGTTATGTCTACAACACAGACCAACACCTAGTACCAGACCAACAGTTATGTCTACAACACAGACCAACACCTAGTACCATACCAACAGTTATGTCTACAACACAGACCAACACCAAGTACCATACCAACAGTTATGTCTACAACACAGACCAACACCTAGTACCATACCAACAGTTATGTCTACAATACAGACCAACACCTAGCACCAGACCAACAGTTATGTCTACAACACAGACCAACACCTAGTACCATACCAACAGTTATGTCTACAACACAGACCAACACCTAGTACCATACCAACAGTTATGTCTACAACACAGACCAACACCTAGTACCATACCAACAGTTATGTCTACAACACAGACCAACACCTAGTACCATACCAACAGTTATGTCTACAACACAGACCAACACCTAGTACCATACCAACAGTTATGTCTACAACACAGACCAACACCTAGTACCATACCAACAGTTATGTCTACAACACAGACCAACAGTTATGTCTACAATACAGACCAACACCTAGTACCAGACCAACAGTTATGTCTACAACACCGACCAACAGTTATGTCTACAATACAGACCAACACCTAGTACCATACCAACAGTTATGTCTACAACACAGACCAACACCTAGTACCATACCAACAGTTATGTCTACAACACAGACCAACACCTAGTACCATACCAACAGTTATGTCTACAACACAGACCAACACCTAGTACCATACCAACAGTTATGTCTACAACACAGACCAACAGTTATGTCTACAATACAGACCAACACCTAGTACCAGACCAACAGTTATGTCTACAACACCGACCAACAGTTATGTCTACAATACAGACCAACACCTAGTACCATACCAACAGTTATGTCTACAATACAGACCAACACCTAGCACCAGACTAACAGTTATGTCTACAATACAGACCAACACCTAGTACCATACCAACAGTTATGTCTACAACACAGACCAACACCTAGTACCATACCAACAGTTATGTCTACAACACAGACCAACACCTAGTACCATATCAACAGTTATGTCTACAACACAGACCAATACCTAGTACCATACCAACAGTTATGTCTACAACACAGACCAACACCTAGTACCATACCAACAGTTATGTCTACAACACAGACCAACAGTTATGTCTACAACACAGTTCAACACCTAGGACACATATGGAAGCCTTTTAGCCAACACCAGAGGCTGGTTAGGATCCATCCCACATGTTCCATGTGTGCATGGTGGTTTGTTGGCTCATCTATATTCCCACACTTGTGTACTCTTTAGCTGATGAATGAATGAACTTCTGATGGTCTGTAGTATGTGTGCTGAGTAGGCCGGTATGGAGATGCAGGTACAGGATATACCATTTAGCAGCCGCTTTTATTATATTATATTTTATTTTAATTTTTTGGTGACCCTGGGATTCTAACCCCTAGTTCTGGCGTTGCAAGCACCATGCTCTACCAACTGAGCCATACAGGACCAGAGCTCCTCTCTGTCACTGGTACACATATACCCCTCTGTCGGTGTGTAACAGGATTCAGACAGCTAGTGGTGGGATGTGATTTTCGCCTCCCCTGTGAATTAGGTTAATATCTGCAAGATGTTTTTCTCCCTCCTGACACACTTGTAATTATGTTGTTGTTGCCAGGCTTCATGACAACGTATCACTCAACAGTGTAACCATATTGTGAACCGTTCAACCTGCTTTGTGTCTTGTGAAGGAGCTGAGCTGAGCTAGCTAGGTTATGCAACTATCTTTTCAGTATATAACACGAGAGTGCCAACTCAAACTGTGTTATATCATAGAAAATGTGTGTGTGTGTGTGTTAATGTGTGCATGAATGGGAGTGTGTGTGTGTGTGCATGGGAGTGTATGTGTGCGTGCATGGGATTGTGTGTGTGTGTGTGTGTGTGTGTGTGTGTGTGTGTGTGTTAATGTGTGCATGAATGGGAGTGTGTGTGTGTGTGCATGGGAGTGTATGTGTGCGTGCATGGGATTGTGTGTGTGTGTGTGTGTGTGTGTGTGTGTGTGTGTGTGTGTGTGTGTGTGTGTGTGTGTGTGTGTGTGTGTGTGTGTGTGTGTGTGTGTGTGTGTGTGTGTGTGTGTGTGTGTGCATGGGAGTGTGTGTGTGTGCGTGTGTGTGTATAGGCTAGTTAATGATATGTTTTGGAACGATCATCAAACTGTCCCCTTTTCTTTTTATGTCAGATGATCCGCCACCATCCTCAGACAAATGCTTTTATCTTTGGTGTAATTGTCATGTCTGGAAAAGGCTTAAAATGAAGGTTAAAATCTAGGTCATGTGACATGATATCCCAAAACACAGGGCCATAATTGATGAGGAATGTTGAGAGCAAAGTAGAGGTTGTTAATGAGTAATAATGAATCCCTCTGTGCTATTAATGTTAACTAGCTAGTGATTCACTTGATGTGTGGGTGGATTGGTCCGATAGCATATTGGCTGTGTGTGATGGAGGAGCAGTGATCTTGCCTGTCTCTCTGTTCCTACCTCAGCTATCCATCACCAGTCAATGGAAGGGGGCGATCCCTCTGCTGCTCTACCCCTTATATACTCTACACACACACAATCGCTCCTTCTATCTTTCTTTCTCTCACAGATCCCCAGTCCCCACCATACATCTCCTATCAGCTGCCAGTGACTGATGGTTGACCTTTCCATACCCCAACTCCACCCCACCCTCCTCCAGTCACAAACACACACAAAATCAAATCAAGTTGAAAAGAAGAATACAAATATACAGAATATTCCTAAACATGCATCTTGTATGCAACAAGGAACTAAAGTAATACTGGAAGAAAAAAAACACAACAAAGGAATATATCTTTGTGCCATAAGTGCAAAGCATTACTGTATGTTTAGGTCAAATCCAACACAACACATCACTGAGTAACTGCCTCCTTATTTTCAGGAATTGTGGTAGCTGTATCATGGTATGGGTATGCTTGACATCGGCAAATACTGGGGAGTTTTTCAGGATGAAAAGAAACAGGATGGAGCTAAGCAAAGGCAAAATCCTAATGGAAAACGTGCTTCAGTCTGCTTTACACCAGAGACTGGAAGAGGAATTCACCTTTCAGCAGCAATAACCTATAACACAAAGACAGTGAATGTTCCTGATTGGCCAAGTAACCGTATTCCAGTCCCTGCTGCTGAAAAGCATCCTCATAGCATGATGCTGCCACCACCATACTTCACAGTAGGGGTGGTGTTAGACGGGTGATGAGCTGTGCCTGGTTTTCTCCAGACATAGCGCTTTGCATTCAGGCCAAAGAGTTATATTTTTGTCTCAACAGACCACAGAATTGTTTGCCTTATGCTATCAGAATCTTTTGCGTTTCTTTTTTAAATCTCCAGGCGTGCTGCCATGTGCCTTTTTCTCAGGAGTGGCTTCCATCTGGCCACTCTCCCATAAAGCCCAGATTGGTGAAGTACTGTAGAGACAGCCAAGGAAGTCTGTAGTTCTGTCAGAGTGGTCATTGGGTTCATGGTCATCTCCCTGACCAAGGTCCTTCTTGCCCGGGTTGCTCAGTTTGGTTGGACGGCCTGCTCTAGGAGGTTAGTTCCATATTTTTTGAAGACCACTGTGCTCTTGGAAACGTTCAACACTCTAGAAATTGTTTTATACCCTTCCCCAGATATATGCCTCATCACAGTTCTATCTCTGAGATCAAAGAACAGTTCCTTTGACTTTATGGTATAGTTTGCTCTGACATGCACTGTCAACTCTGACCTTATATATACAGGTGTGTTTCTTTATAAATCATGTCCAAAAAATTGAATTGGCAACAGGTGGGCTCCAATCAAGTTGTAGTGACATCTGAAGGATGATCAAAGCAAATGGGATGCTCCTGAGCTCAATGTGGACTGTCAAAGGAAATGGGAAACTCCTGAACTCAATGTGGACTGTCAAAGGAAATGGGAAGCTCCTGAGCTCAATGTGGACTGTCAAAGGAAATGGGAAGCTCCTGAGCTCAATGTGGACTGTCAAAGGAAATGGGAAGCTCCTGAGCTCAATGTGGACTGTCAAAGGAAATGGGAAGCTCCTGAGCTCAATGTGGACTGTCAAAGGAAATGGGAAGCTCCTGAGCTCAATGTGGACTGTCAAAGGAAATGGGAAGCTCCTGAGCTCAATGTGGACTGTCAAAGGAAATGGCAAGCTCCTGAGCTCAATGTGGACTGTCAAAGGAAATGGGAAGCTCCTGAGCTCAATGTGGACTGTCAAAGGAAATGGGAAGCTCCTGAGCTCAATGTGGACTGTCAAAGGAAATGGGAAGCTCCTGAGCTCAATTTGGACTGTCATGTTTTTGACACACCCACTCATTCCAGGGTTTTTCTTAATTTGTACTATTTTCTATATTGTAGAATAATAGTGAAGACATCAAAACTATGAAATAACACATATGGAATCATGTAGTAACCAAAAAAAAGTGTTAAACAAATCAAAATATATTTTATATTTGAGATTCTTCAAAATAGCCACCATTTGCCTTGATGACAGCTTAGCACACTCTTGGCATTCTCTCAACTAGCTTCACCTGGAATGCTTGAATGAGTAGGTGTTCTAAAACTTTTGACCAGTAGTGCATATATAATGATGACAGACACACACCCCCCAGCCCCTACAGTCTCAGAGCTGTAATCCTAGATCATAGTTAACATGTTGTCAACCTGATTAGTAGGATCAGGAGATGAGTTAAGAACATCACATAATGGATTCTGTCTTCAGACCCTCCCTGACTCCCTCCCCTCCTGCAGGACTGACGGACTAGAGTAGCAGAACAGAAAAAACAGACACACTGGTTTGAAGTATTAAATTGTAGGCAATGGGCTCAAATCCTTATTTCTGGGACAATGTGTCTGTCTGTCCGTCTGTCTCTCTATGGTCTCTATAAGAGAATATCCGGAACTCTGAAATACACTTTTGGCTCTGAAATGTGTGACAGTGTCTCGACTCTTTCATCTTCACCATAACAAGGCAACTCAGGTCTCCCTGTGTTGTAACAACTGTACCTCGTCTCTCCCCTTCTCCTCCCCTCTCCCCTCCAGAACCCCCAGGACTGCTCCAAGGCCAGGAAGCTGGTGTGTAACATCAACAAGGGCTGTGGCTACGGCTGCCAGCTGCACCACGTGGTCTACTGCTTCATGATCGCCTACGGCACCCAGCGTACCCTCATCCTGGAGTCCCAGAACTGGCGCTACGCCACGGGCGGCTGGGAGACAGTCTTCCTCCCAGTCAGTCAGACATGCACCGACCGCACCGGGGTCACCACCGGACACTGGTCAGGTGAGTTGACCGTGACCTTTGATGAGGGGGTCGTGTCCATGGTAATATACTTCACACAGAGCACACGGTACCAAGTAACAGAATGACATTATACATCTGGTTCATCGTTTATGGTACAGGGAGATTGATGATGACCATTGTACTGCTTTGAGTCTGCCTCTGCTCTCTTTTATGCTTGAGAGAGAGAGAGAGAGAGAGAGAGAGAGAGAGAGAGAGAGAGAGAGACAGACAGACAGACAGACAGACAGACAGACAGACAGACAGACAGACAGACAGACAGACAGACAGACAGACAGACAGACAGACAGACAGACAGACAGACAGACAGACAGACAGACAGACAGACAGACAGACAGACAGACAGACAGACAGACAGACAGAAACACAGACAGACAGAAACACAGACAGACAGACAGACAGACAGACAGACAGACAGACAGACAGACAGACAGACAGACAGACAGACAGACAGACAGACAGACAGACAGACAGACAGACAGACAGACAGGCAGGCAGGCAGGCAGGCAGGCAGGCAGACAGGCAGACAGACACCAGTCCCAATGTGGAAATCTGACACCAGGGATATGTCATCCAGGCTGGGGAATTTCCTAAATAATCATTTAAAAAGCCTTTTAATATTTATTCCAAGGCATGATTTAAATTCTGCACACTCTGATATTCACATGCCCTCTTTATTTGTTTCTTAGTTTCTCTGTAAATGTAATTCTGTTGATGAATGAATTATTTATCTTTTGTTTTAAATTGCAAAATGATCAGGTTTGAAGGTAAGATCCAGGTGCAGACAGTGTCGAAGTAACAAAAGTGTATTAAATCGAATACGGGCAGGCAAAGGTACAGGACGGCAGGCAGGCTCAGGGTCAGGTCAGGCAGAGGTCTGTAATCCAGAGTAGTGGGGCAAAGGTACAGGACGGCAGGCAGGCTCAGGGTCAGGTCAGGTCAGGCAGAGGTCTGTAATCCAGAGTAGTGGGGCAAAGGTACAGGACGGCAGGCAGGCTCAGGGTCAGGTCAGGTCAGGCAGAGGTCTGTAATCCAGAGTAGTGGGGCAAAGGTACATGACAGCAGGAAGGCTCAGGGTCAGGTCAGGTCAGGCAGAGGTCTGTAATCCAGAGTAGTGGGGCAAAGGTACAGGACGGCAGGCAGGCTCAGGGTCAGGTCAGGCAGAGGTCGGTAATCCAGGGTAGTGGGGCAAAGGTACAGGATGGCAGGCAGGCTCAGGCTCAGGGTCAGGTCAGGCAGAGGTCGGTAATCCAGAGTAGTGGGGCAAAGGTACAGGACAGCAGGCAGGCTCAGGCTCAGGGTCAGGTCAGGCAGAGGTCGGTAATCCAGAGTAGTGGGGAAATGGTACAGGACGGCAGGCAGGCTCAGGGTCAGGTCAGGCAGAGGTCGGTAATCCAGAGTAGTGGGGAAATGGTACAGGACGGCAGGCAGGCTCAGGGTCAGGTCAGGCAGAGGTCGGTAATCCAGAGTAGTGGGGAAATGGTACAGGACGGCAGGCAGACTAAAGGTCGGGGCAGACAGAAAGGTCAAAACCGGGAAAACTAGAAAACAGGATCGACAAGACAGGAGCAACGGGAAAAACACTGGTAGGTTTGTTGAACTAAATGAACTGGCACCGACAAACAGAAAACACAGGGGATAATGGGGAAGATTGGCGACACCTTCAGGGGGGTGGAGACAAGCACAAGGACAGGTGAAACAGATCAGGGCGTGACACAACATGGTGATTAGAGCTTTGACTGTCTTTGATGGTTTTGTTTGCTGAAATATTCCAGTTCATTCAAAGCGACATTTCTTCTTTTCATTTGCTCTTTTTTATGAGAACGAAAGCAGACATTCTCTTGTCTTCTCTCCATCCCTCTCTTCTCTCTCTACATCCCTCTCACTCTTTCTTCCCTCCGTGGGGATGTCCCATTGTAAAAGTACCTCATTCATATTTCATTGACTTGATAAATGTGAAGTAAAACTGTTCTTGAGGCTAATTATTACTCTCTGTCAGAATGTATCGTCAGCACTCCTACTCGGAGAAGGAGGGTCAAGGAGTACAATCTGTCTTAGACATTTACTCTTTAGATATAGAAGAGTCATTAAAAGGCTCAGTCATAGTGACTTCCACCACTAGCAGTGCTGCAGGTGTGACTGTGTTATCTGCTTTCAGCTGTTGTACTTGTACACCCAACGCCCATGGATGTTGGAACTTTCATTGTTTCCACTGTAACTACTTGGATTGTTTGTAATTGTATTGTTCAGTGTCCTTTGAAGCTTCTCGACCAGGCTTGCTTGTTAGTAATGAGAACAGATGTATTTATCTGACTGATTTAAGAATGGTTGAATGGATAAAGACTGAAACTAGTTATTCCAGATACTGTATGTTTGAGTGTTGTGTGGTGTTTAAATAGAACTGGAAAACAGGGTGTCCGAGGGCATTGGTTCCCAACCAGGGTTACTAGGACCCCTGGGGGCACTTGGCCTATCCACAGGGGGTACTTTAGAATACTCATGAGATCATAGGCCTATTGGTAAAATGCACATGAGGGGGGTACTGGCAGAGCAAAATTCAGACGGTGGTACACTAACCGAAAAAGGTTGGGAACCACTGTCCTAGGGGATACAGGCAGAACCAGCCAGCAGTAGTGTTAGTCTAGAGCAGTGGAGAGGAGAGAGAGAATCCTACCAAAAAACAGATTAGGCAACAACCAATTTAATCCCTTTTAGACTACTTCCTGTACAAAATGTTTCAATGTAATAGTGAAGGTGTAAACGTGGCAGTAGAAAACCTAAACAGTATCTCATTGTAAATGAGAACTTGTTCTCAACTTGCCTACCTGGTTAAATAAAGGTAAAATAAATAAATAAATATTTGACCTCCCAGCATCCCTATCAAAGCAAAACAATTCAAGCAGAAAACCTAAGAACATTTAAAACATGACAAATGGTTTGATGAAGAATGCAAAAACCTGAGAAAGAAATTCAGAAACCTGTCTAAACAAAAACATAAAGACCCAGAAAACTTGAGCCTACACTTTCACTATGGTGAATCACTAAAACAATGCAGAAATACGTCAGAAATCAGCTCAATGTAACTGAGGAATCCATAGCCTCTGAACAGTTCTCTGAAAATGGAAAACACTAAACAAACAACACGAAGAGTTATCTATCTAATACGGAGATGTATGGATAACCCACCAATCTTTTTGGCCCTATAACGAAGAACAAACAGCAAAAACATATACATGATCAAATACAAATGTTAGAATCAACTATTAAAGACCAGAACCCACTGGATTCTCCAATTACATTGAATGAACTTCAGGACAAAATACAAACCCTCCAACCCAAAAAGCCTGTAATGTTGATGGCATCCTAAATGAAATGAAACAGTATACAGATCACAAATTCCAATTGGCTATACTTAAACTCTTTAACATTATCCTTAGCTCTGGCATCTTCCCCAATATTTGGAACTAAAGACTGATCACCCCAATCCACAAAAGTGGAAAAAAATGGACCCCAGTAACTACAGTGGGATATGCGTCAACAGCAACCTTGAGAAAATCCTCTGCATTGACATTAACCGAACACTTGTATATTTCCTCAGTGAAAACAATGTACTGAGCAAACGTCAAATTGACTTTTTACCAAATTACCGTATGATAGACCATGTGTTCACCCTGCTCACACTAATTGACAAACAAACAAACCAAAACAAAGGCAAAGTCTACTAATGCTTTTTTGATTTCAAAAAATCAATTTGGCGTGAGGGTCTGCTTTAGAAATTGATGGAAAGTGGTGTTGAGGGAAAACATACGACATTGATAAATTACAAAAAAATGAAGAAGAAAAAACTGAGCAAACTAGAATGTCATTTGGCCCTGAACAGATAGTAGACAGTGGCCCCTGAACAGATAGTAGACAGTGGCCCCTGAACAGATAGTAGACAGTGGCCCCTGAACAGATAGTAGACAGTGGCCCCTGAACAGATAGTAGACAGTGGCCCCTGAACAGATAGTAGACAGTGGCCCTGAACAGATAGTAGACAGTGGCCCCTGAACAGATAGTAGACAGTGGCCCCTGAACAGATAGTAGACAGTGGCCCCTGAACAGATAGTAGACAGTGGCCCTGAACAGATAGTAGACAGTGGCCCTGAACAGATAGTTGACAGTGGCCCTGAACAGATAGTAGACAGTGGCCCCTGAACAGATAGTAGACAGTGGCCCTGAACAGATAGTTGACAGTGGCCCCTGAACAGATATTAGACAGTGGTCCTGAACAGATAGTAGACAGTGGCCCCTGAACAGATAGTAGACAGTGGCAGAATACCTGACCACTGTGACTGATCCAAACTAAAGGAAAGCTTTGACTATGTACAGACTCAGTGTGCACAATGCCCTCAAACTGAGCTGCATTTCCTAACCTCGTGCCAAATGTATAACCATATTAGAGACACATATTTCCCTCAGATTACACAGACCCGCAAAGAATTCAAAAACAAACTCAATTTTGATAAACTCTCATATCTATTGGGTGTAATGCCACAGTGTGCCACTTTACCAGGTAACTTGATTGAGACACATTCTCATTTACAGCAACAACCTGGGGAATAGTTACAGGAGAGATGGGATCATTGAGCCAATTGTAAACTGTGGATGATTAGGTGCCATGCAGGCCAGGAATGTAGCCAGGACACCAGGGTTAACACCCCTACTCTTACAATAAGTGCCATGGGATCTTTGGTGATCACAGAGAGACAGGACACCTGTTTAACATCTCATCTGCAAGACAGCACCCTTCACAGGGGAATGTCCCCAATCACTACCCTGGGGGATTAGAATATTTTTTATAGACCAGGGGAAAGGGTGCCTCCTAATGGCTTTCCAACACCACTTCCAGTAGCATCTGGTTTCCTATCCAGGGTCTGTGTAACGGCCGTTGTTGGTGGAAGAAGGTGAGGACCAAGGTGCAGCGTGGTATGTGTCCATATTAGTTAGAATGAACACGGAAATAACAAAATAACAAAGAGAAAAGACCAAAAACAGTTCTGGCTGGTGCAGACACATAACAGAAAACAGAAAATAATCACCCACGAAACACAATAGAAAACAGGCTACCTAAATATGGTTCTCAATCAGGGACAACGATTGACAGCTGCCTCTGATTGAGAACCATACCAGGCCAAACACAGAAATATCAAATCATAGAAAAACTAACATAGACAACCCACCCAACTCACGCCCTGACCATACTAAAACATAGACAACCCACCCAACTCACACCCTGACCATACTAAAACAAAGACAACCCACCCAACTCACACCCTGACCATACTAAAACATAGACAACCCACCCAACTCACACCCTGACCATACTAAAACATAGACAACCCACCCAACTCACACCCTGACCATACTAAAACATAGACAACCCACCCAACTCACACCCTGACCATACTAAAACATAGACAACCCACCCAACTCACACCCTGACCATACTAAAACATAGACAACCCACCCAACTCACACCCTGACCATACTAAAACATAGACAACCCACCCAACTCACACCCTGACCATACTAAAACATAGACAACCCACCTAACTCACACCCTGACCATACTAAAACATAGACAACCCACCCAACTCACACCCTGACCATACTAAAACATAGACAACCCACCCAACTCACACCCTGACCATACTAAAACATAGACAACCCACCCAACTCACACCCTGACCATACTAAAACATAGACAACCCACCCAACTCACACCCTGACCATACTAAAACATAGACAACCCACCCAACTCACACCCTGACCATACTAAAACATAGACAACCCACCCAACTCACACCCTGACCATACTAAAACATAGACAACCCACCCAACTCACGCCCTGACCATACTAAAACATAGACAACCCACCCAACTCACACCCTGACCATACTAAAACAAAGACATAACAAAAGAACTAAGGTCAGAACGTGACAGTCTGACCAGGATCAACCCTGCTTAACTTCAGAGGCAAGCCAGCAGTGGGATGCAGGGTGGTATGCTGTTGGCTCACAGCAGAAAGATTTGTGACCTGTTGCCAAAAGAAAAGAGAAACCAGTGAAGAACAAACACCATAGTAAATACAACCCATATTTATGGTTATTTATTTTCCCTTTTGGACTTGGAACTATTTCCACATATGACATTTGAAATGTGTTTATTATTTTGGAACTTTTGTGAGTGTAATGTTTACTGTTCATTTTTATTGTTTATTATCTATTTCACTTGCTTTGGCAATGTAAACATGTGTTTCCATGCCAACTGAACTGAGAGAGGAGAGATGGATAGAACCACAGCAGAAGCCGAGACAGAGCTGCATTTCCTGACAAAATGTAAACAATATGAAACCATTAGTGTCATTTCCCCAAATTTGAAACCCTTATTTTACCCTTGATTATTGTTGTTAATGTTGTCCCGTTGACAATATTGATAATTATTATTTTAATTGTGTTAATATTGTAAATCTCAACATTGTGTGGAAGTGGAACACTTCTTCTCCCTGTGTTCTGCTGTTATGACATGCTCCTCATACCTCACTATGCTTCTCAGTGCATCTTTACTGCTACATGCATCAAAACACCATGCTGGAGGCTCAGGAGTTGAGAATTGATATCAATTCAATTCAATTCAAGGGCTTTATTGGCATGGGAAACGTGTTAACATTGCCAAAGCAAGTGAGGTAGATAATATATAAAGTGAATATATAAAGTGAAATAAACAATAAAAATGAACAGTAAACATTACACATACAGAAGTTTCAAAACAATAAAGACATTACAAATTTCATATTATATATATACAGTGTTTTAACAATGTACAAATGGTTAAAGGACACAAGATAAAATAAATAAGCATAAATATGGGTTGTATTCACAATGGTGTGTGTTCTTCACTGGTTGCCCTTTTCTCATGGCAACAGGTCACAAATCTTACTGCTGTGATGGCACACTGTGGAATTTCACCCAGTAGACATGGGAGTTTATCAAAATTGGATTTGTTTTTGAATTCTTTGTGGATCTGTGCAATCTGAGGGAAATATGTCTCTCTAATATGGTCATACATTGGGCAGGAGGTTAGGAAGTGCAGCTCAGTTTCCACCTCATTTTGTGGGCAGTGAGCACATAGCCTGTCTTCTCTTGAGAGCCATGTCTGCCTACGGCGGCCTTTCTCAATAGCAAGGCTATGCTCACTGAGTCTGTACATAGTCAAGGCTTTCCTTAATTTTGGGTCAGTCACAGTGGTCAGGTATTCTGCCGCTGTGTACGCTCTGTGTAGGGCCAAATAGCATTCTAGTTTGCTCTGTTTTTTTGTTAATTCTTTCCAATGTGTTAAGTAGTTATCTTTTTGTTTTCTCATGATTTGGTTGGGTCTAATTGTGCTGCCTCTCTCTCTGTCTCCCCACCCCCTCTCTCTCTCTCTGTCTCCCCCCCTCTCTCTCTCTCTCTGCCCCACCAACTCTCTCTCTGTCTCCCTCATCCCGCTTTCTCGCTCTCTCTCTCTCTCTCTCTCTCTCTCTCTCTCTCTCTCACTCTCTCTCTCACTCTCACTCTCACTCTCACTCTCACTCACTCACTCTCTCTCGCTCTCTCTCTCTCTGTCTACCCCACCACCTCTCTCTCTCTCTCTCTCTCTCTCTCTCTCTCTATCTCTCTCTCTCTCTCTCTCTCTCTCTCTCTCAATTCAATTCAATTCGAGGGGCTTTATTGGCATGGGAAACATGTGTTAACATTGCCAAAGCAAGTGAGGTAGATAATATACAAAAGTGAAATAAACAATAAACATTAACAGTAAAACATTAAACATATAGAAGTTTCAAAACAATAAAGACATTGCAAATGTCATATTATATATATATACAGTGTTGTAACAATGTACAATGTCTCTCTCTGTCTGTCTTCCCTGCCCCCCCCCCCCCCTCTCTCTCTCTCTCTCTCTCAACCCTCTCTCACTCTGTCCTCCCCTCTCTCTCTCTCTCTCTCTCTCTCTCTCTCTCTAAGTCTCTCTCCTCAACCCTCTCTCACTCTGTCCTCCCCTCTCTCTCTCTCTCTCTCTCTCTCTCTCTCTGTCTCTCTCCCCAACCCTCTCTCTCTCTGTCCCCCCCTCTCTCTCTGTCTGTCTTCCCCGCCCTCTCTCTCTGTCCCCCCCCTCTCTCTCTGTCTGTCTTCCCCGCCCCATCTCTTTCTCTCTCTCTGTTTCTCACTCTCTCCATCTGTCTCTTTCCCTCTCCCTCTCTACCTTCCCTTACACTCTTTATTACCCCCCCTCTCCCTCTCTACCTTCCCTTACACTCTTTATTACCCCCCCTCTCCCTCTCTACCTCTCTCCCCCCCAGGTGAGGCTAACGACAGAGACATCCAGGTGGTAGAGTTACCCATCGTTGACAGTCTCCACCCCCGCCCCCCCTACCTGCCCCTGGCTATCCCAGAGGATCTGGCCCAGCGCCTCCACCGACTCCATGGAGACCCGTCCGTGTGGTGGGTGTCTCAGTTGGTCAAGTACCTGATCCGGCCCCAGGCCTGGCTGGAGAAAGAGATCCAGGATACCACCGCCAAACTGGGCTTCAGCCACCCCATCATAGGGTAGGTGGACGCAATACACACACTAGAGTGCTACACAGATCTGTTTTTTGGCGCCGCACCCGCCCCACGTCGACCACATCAATTCCAGCCCCACCCAATACCCGAGATCAGGACAGATTTCTGTCCACAACCCCACCAACCCAATCGACGCACGTAAAATTGTTCAGAAAGCAGATCCGTTAGCAGCCATATAACATAAATTATTAATGAATTGTGTTTATGACTCCAGGATATTAGGCTTTTTTACTATTATTATTATTATTAGGTTATTATTATTATTATTCCCATTACTTCTATTAGTATTATTATGACTAATAGTATTATTATTATTTCTATTACTACTCATAGTATTATTATGACTAATAGTATTAGTATTACTATTATTATTGTTTTTATTGCTATTATTATTACTATTCTTATTATTATTATTATAAGGACTAGTATTAGTATTATTATTAGTAGTATTACTATTATTATTTGTATTATTATCATTATTATTACCACTATTAGTATTATTATTTTTATTATTATTATTATTATCATTACCACTATTAGTATTATTACTAATATTACTACTATTTAGTATTATCATTATTATTATTACTATTATTATTATTACTATTCTTATTATTATTGTTACTATTCTTATTATTATTGTTACTATTCTTATTATTAATAGTATTACTATTATTATGACTAATATTATTAGTATTACTATTATTATTGTTTTTATTGCTATTATTATTACTATTCTTATTATTATTAGGACTAGTATTAATATTATTAGTAGTAGTATTACTATTATTCTTTTTATTATTATCATTATTATTACCACTATTATTATGATTATTATTACTAGTATTACTATTATTATTATTAGTAGTAGTAGTATTACTATTATTATTATTATTTTTATTACTATCATTATTATTATTACTACCACTATTAGTATTATTATTATTACTATTAATACTATTATTATTAGGATATTATTACTATTATTAATATTAGGCTATTGTTATTACTAGTGTTATTAATATTATTATTATTTTTAATAGGCTGTTATTACTATTATGTATTATTATTATTAGGCTATTATTAATATTCCCCTTCCCTATATTAATTATGAAAGGAAACAATGCCATGAAAAATAGCCTTCTTCTTTCAAAGACTCAATCATGGACACACTTACAGACATTTGTTGTTGTCTTTACCTTCTTGCCTTTTGTGCTGTTGTCTGTGCCTAATAATGTTTGTACCATGTTTTGTGCTGCTACTGTGTTGTGCTGCTGCCATGTTGTGTTGCTACCATGTTCTTGTCATGTTGTGTTGCTACCATGCTATGTTGTCATGTGTTGCTTCCATACTATGTTGTTGTCTTAGGTCTATCTTTATGTAGTGTTGTGTTGTCTCTTTTGTTGTGATGGGTGTTGTTGTCTTAGGTCTATCTTTATGTAGTGTTGTGTTGTCTCTCTTGTTGTGATGGGTGTTGTTGTCTTAGGTCTCTCTTTATGTAGTGTTGTCTCTCTTGTTGTGATGGGTGTTGTTGTCTTAGGTCTCTCTTTATGTAGTGTTGTGTTGTCTCTCTTGTTGTGATGGATGTTGTTGTCTTAGGTCTCTCTTGTTGTGATGGGTGTTGTTGTCTTAGGTCTCTCTTGTTGTGATGGGTGTTGTTGTCTTAGGTCTCTCTTGTTGTGATGGATGTTGTTGTCTTAGGTCTCTCTTTATGTAGTGTTGTGTTGTCTCTCTTTATTTTTATTTCTAGGCCTACGTCAGCCGTTTTTGCATGAGCTAGACTATCCAGGGAAAGTAAACTTGGCAACGCGTCATATATTCTCATGTGTGGAGAGGGAACATAAGCACCACATGGATACAGTAAGAGGCTGTTCCCAGCTCTACACTCTAAATGCGTGCGTGGCTAGTAGCCTTATGTCTGCCTCACCGCTGACAGAATACAATTCACAACTCAATGCAACACAACAAGCTCCTTGGTTTTTAAAAAGTGTTGAATCTTGATTTTAAATGTTACCGACCCGCATTGTAATTGTTCTGAACCGCAAGACGACCCATTGAAAGAATGTTTTCATTTTTTTTGCGGCTCACCCACGGGGAACCGTGGGTATCCAACCCGATGCAGGACTCTACCACACACATGCATGAGCACACATACAGTGCATTCTGAAAGTATTCAGACCCCTTTCCTTTTTCAACATTTTGTTACATGACAGCCTTTTTCTAAAAATTGATTAAATTAATTGTTTTCCTCATCAATCTACACACAATACCCCATAACGACAAAGTGAAAACATCTTTTGAGAATGTTTTGCATAAGTATTTTTTACATAAGTATTCAGACCCTTTGCTATGAGACTCGAAATTGAGCTCAGGTGCAACCTGCTTCTATGGAGTCCACCTGTGGTAAATTCAATTAATTGGACAGTGTATGTCAGAGACTAAGCAATGAGGTCGTAGAGCTCAGAGACAGGATGGTGTCGAGGCACAGATCACAGTCCCCAAGAACACAGTGACCTCCATCATTTATAAATGGAAAAAGTTTGGAATCGAGACTCTTTCTAGAACTGGCGGCCAGGCAAAACTGAGCAATCGGGGGAGAAGGGCCTTGATCAGGGAGGTGACAAGGAAGCCGATGGTCACTCTGACAGAGTTCCTCTGTGGAGATGGGAGAAACTTCCAGTAGGACAACCATCTCTGCAGCACTCCACCAATCAGGCCTTTATGGTAGAGTGGCCAGACGCCACTCCTCAGTAAAAGGCACATGACAGCCCGCTTGGAGTTTGCCAAAAGGCACCTAAAGGACTCTCAGACTATGAGGAACAAGATTGAAACCAAGATTGAACTCTTTCGTCTGAATGCCAAGCATCACATCTGGAGGACATTTGGCACCATCCCAACAGGGAAGCATGGTGGCACCATCCCAACAGGGAAGCATGGTGGCACCATCCCTACAGGGAAGCATGGTGGCACCATCCCTACAGGGAAGCATGGTGGTGGCAGCATCATGTTTTTCAGTGGCAGGGACTGAGAGACTAGTCAGGATCGAGGGAAAGGTGAATGGAGCAAATTACATAGACACCTTGATGAAAACCTGCTCAGGACCTCAGACTGGAGCGAAGGTTCACCTTCCAACAGGACAACGACCCTAAGCACACAGCCAAGACAATGCAGGAGTGCCTTCAGGACAAGTCTCTGAATGAGTGAGACTTGTCTCCTTGAGTGGCCAAGCCAGAGCCTGGACTTGAACCCGTTTGAACAACTCTGGAGAGTCCTGAAAATAGCTGTGCAGCAACGCTCCCCATTCAACCTGACAGAGCTTGAAAGGATCTGCAGAGAAGAATGGGAGAAACCCCAAATATAGGCGTACCAATCTTGTGGCGTTATACCCAAGAAGTCTCGAGGCTGTAATCACTGCCAAAGGTGCTTCAACAAAGTACTGAATAAAGGGTCTGAATAGTTATGTTAATGTGATATTTCAGTTTTGTATTTTTAATACATTTGCAAAAATTTATATAACACAGTTTTTGCTTTGTCATTATGGGTATTGAGTGTAGATTGATGAGGGGAAAAACTATTTAATCCATTTTAGAATAATGCTGTAATGTAACAAAATGTGGAAAAAGTCAAGGGGTCTGAATACTTTCAGAATGCCCTGTATGTACACACCGTTCTTTTTTGTCCCTCTCTTTATCTATTTCTCTTTCTATATACTTCTCTCTCTCCCAAGGGAAACACCTGCACACACACACACACACACCACATACTCTTCATCTCTCTCTATCTCCACTGAGTGATGTGATTGAAATGTGAAAGCAGCTCTTTTCCCTTTATGTTGTGGGAGGGAGGGAGGGAGGGTGCAGGTAGAATGTTGTGAAGTGCTGGGTTGTCTGTCTCCATGGTTTGTAGTCAGCAGTAGAATCTCTTCTCAGACCTTCTCAGGAAGTAACAAACTATAAGGAGTGGAAATACATGTACCCCTACTGTGCAGAAGGCTATGGCTACATGCCAATATTCTGAACTGAGGGAGACATTTAAGAGCATTGGGACCAAGTCTTTGATGCCTGAGCTCTATAGGGCCTGTAGATAGACTGGTGTGAACTGAGAGGCCAGTTGAAAGGGCTGAATAGGCAGATGATCTCCAAAGACCTGCGCTGCTCTTAACAATGTGATTCCTGAGTGTGAGAGAGAGAGAGACCTGTAAAGAGAGGGAGAGAGTCAGACAGAGAGAGATGAAGAAAAAGAGGGAGGGAGGGAGGGAGGAAAGGATGCTCCAGCCACTCTCCACACAACCCACTCTATCTACCATCCATCACTTTAGGAGAGGAGCGCTCTGATTCACACACACACACACTCTCCTAACCCAAGTCCTCTGACCCATCTCCTTTGTGTGTCCTCTCCTGTAGGGTCCATGTGCGACGGACAGATAAAGTGGGGACAGAGGCAGCCTTCCACCCTATAGAGGAGTACATGGTTCATGTAGAAGACCACTTCCAACATCTGGCTAGACGCATGCTGGTGAACAAGAAGAGAGTCTACCTGGCCACCGACGACCCCGCACTACTAAAGGAGGCCAAGGCTAAGTACGAATGCCTGGCTGCGTGTGTGTGTGTGTGTCTGTCACTGGCAGTGTGTGTGTGTGCCACTGGCTGTGTGTGTGTGTGTGTGTGTGCCACTGGCAGTGTGTGTATGTGTGTGTGTGTCTGTCTGTCACTGGCAGTGTGTGTGTGTGCCACTGGCTGTGTGTGTGTGTGTGTGTGTGCCACTGGCAGTGTGTGAGTGTGTGTGCGCCACTGGCTGTGTGTGTGTGTGGCAGTGTGTGTGTGTGTGTGTGTGTGTGTGTGTGTGTGTGTGTGTGTGTGTGTGTGTGTGTGTGTGTGTGTGTGTGTGTGTGTGTGTGTGTGTGTGTGTGTGTGTGTGTGTGTGTGTGTGTGTGTGTGCATGTGTGTGCCACTGGCAGTGTGTGCGTGTGTGTGCCCCACTGGCTGTGTGTGTGTGTGTGTGTGTGCCACTGGCAGTGTGTGTGTGTGTGTGTGTGCGTGTGTGTGCGCCACTGGCAGTGTGTGCGCATCTGCAGGAAGGTCTTATGTTATAAATGTACTGACTATGACTGAGATATGAAGTTGTCTCAGCTAACTATCTGAAGATGAAGTGGCTCTGGATAAGAGCGTCTGCTAAATGACTAACATGGACATGTATTGTGGATGTGTTTGTGTGTATGACGGAAAGCTATATTTGATGTGTGTCAATATCAGTTTAGTGTTATGATAAAGTACTAAGGAGACAGGAACAAATTCCACTCTCACGTTGCCTTATTCACGTTGATATCTGTATGATACTTTAGGCAGTCTATATCTGACTGCCTCGGTCTGTGTGTGTCTCAGGTACCCAGACTATGAGTTCATCAGTGATAACTCCATCTCGTGGTCTGCGGGGCTACATAACCGCTACACTGAGAATTCACTGAGAGGAGTCATCCTGGACATTCACTTCCTGTCACAGACCAACTTCCTGGTCTGCACCTTCTCCTCACAGGTGACCTTTAACCTCTCACCTTCTCTTCCACTCTCATCCACTGTTTTCCCTGTCTCCCACAGGGATCATTAAGGACCCTACTATAACCTATGTGGTCCTGCAGGTTTTCATGCAGAATATATAAATAACAGAGGTGATAGAATTCCCTGGTATTCAGACCTATAAATTGTCATGATTGTTGTGTTCCTCCAGGTGTGTCGTGTGGCATATGAAATCATGCAGACCCTCCATCCGGACGCCTCGTCTCACTTCCACTCCCTGGATGACATCTACTACTTTGGTGGCCAGAACGCCCACAACCAGCTAGCCGTGTATGCCCACCAGCCCCGCAGCCCCGACGACATCCCCCTGGAGCCCGGCGACCTGATCGGGGTGGCGGGGAACCACTGGGACGGAAACTCCAAGGGCATCAACCGCAAGACGGGACGTACCGGCCTCTACCCGTCCTACAAGGTGAAGGAGAAGATCGAGACCATCAAGTATCCTACGTACCCCGAGGCAGACAAGATGCTGAATCAGTAGAGAGAGACTGAGATGCAGACTGAGATGCAGACTAAGATACAGACTGAGATGCAGAATGAGGTACAGACTGAGATGCAGAATGAAATGCAGACTGAGATGCAGACTGAGTTGCAGACTGAGGTGCAGACTGATATACAGACTGAGATGCAGACTGAAATACAGACTGAGATACAGACTGAGATACAGACTGAGATGCAGACTGATATACAGACTGAGATGCAGACTGAGATACAGACTGAGATACAGACTGAGATACAGACTGAGATGCAGACTGAGATGCAGACTGAGGCACAAACTGAGATACAGACTGAGATACAGACTGATATGCCGACTGATATGCCGACTGAGATACAGACGGAGATGCAGACTGAGATGCAGACTGAAATGCAGACTGAGATGGCAGACTGAGAGACATACTGAGATGCAGACTGAGATGCAGACTGAGATGCAGACTGAGATGCAGACTGAGAGGCAGACTGAAATGCAGACTGAGATGGCAGACTGAGAGACAGACTGAGATGCAGACTGAGATGCAGACTGAGTTGCAGACTGAGACGCAGACTGAGATGCAGACTGAGATACAGACTGAGATACAGACTGAGATACAGACTGAGATGCAGACTGAGACGCAGACTGAGGCACAAACTGAGATACAGACTGAGATACAGACTGATATGCCGACTGATATGCCGACTGAGATACAGACGGAGATGCAGACTGAGAGGCAGACTGAAATGCAGACTGAGATGGCAGACTGAGAGACAGACTGAGATGCAGACTGAGATGCAGACTGAGTTGCAGACTGAGACGCAGACTGAGACGCAGACTGAGATGCAGACTGAGACGCAGACTGAGATACAGACCGGAGATACAGACTGAGATGCAGACTGATATACAGACTGAGATACAGACGCACACTGCTCACTTATGAGAGGAGAGAGACCCTCAGGCCGGTAGAGGGGACGAGGAGGAAAGCACTTTGAACGAGTGGTGGTGTTTGTCGGTGGAAGGGTTTGCGTGTGTGAGTGTGTTCATGCTTGCTTGCATGTGTGCGCGTGCGTGAGTGACAGAGGAGTATCTACAGGGAATCTGACGTACTCCTCACCCTCCTGACCCTCGGGGACTAGGACCCTCCAGTGGATCCCTCCATCAGGATGGTTAATAAGACAACAATGAACGAATGAATGAACGACAATAAGAAATACACGAAGGATAGCACTCCGGTGGAATGATGAAGGGATCGTCCAATCGCAGCTCTTTATTTAAATAATAATTGAAATAACTGAGAAACCTCAGAATGATGACTGAAACAAAGAATTATAAAGAGATCCAATTGTGAACTACAAGAACCAACAAACAAACTCTTGACTTTCTCCTCTCCTCCTGTGCTGTTCTCTTCTCTGTTCTGTTCTCTTCTCTGTTCTCGTCTCTGTTCTCTTCTCTGTTCTATTCTCTTCTCTGTTCTCTTCTCTGTTCTCGTCTCTGTTCTATTCTCTTCTCTGTTCTCATCTCTGTTCTATTCTCTGTTCTCTTCTCTGTTCTCGTCTCTGTTCTCTTCTCTGTTCTCTTCTCTGTTCTATTCTCTTCTCTGTTCTCATCTTTGTTCTCTTCTCTGTTCTCTTCTCTGTTCTCATCTTTGTTCTCTTCTCTGTTCTCTTCTTTGTTCTCTTCTCTGTTCTCTTCTCTGTTCTCGTCTCTGTTCTCTTCTCTGTTCTCGTCTCTGTTCTCTTCTCTGTTCTCTTCTCTGTTCTATTCTCTTCTCTGTTCTCATCTTTGTTCTCTTCTCTGTTCTCTTCTCTGTTCTCTTCTCTGTTCTCGTCTCTGTTCTCTTCTCTGTTCTCTTCTCTGTTCTCTTCTCTGTTCTATTCTCTGTTCTGTTCTCTTCTCTGTTCTCTTCTCTGTTCTCTTCTCTGTTCTGTTCTCTTCTCTGTTCTCATCTTTGTTCTCTTCTCTGTTCTCTTCTCTGTTCTCGTCTCTGTTCTCGTCTCTGTTCTCTTCTCTGTTCTCTTCTTTGTTCTCTTCTCTGTTCTCTTCTCTGTTCTCGTCTCTGTTGTCGTCTCTGTTCTCGTCTCTGTTCTCGTCTCTGTTCTTGTCTCTGTTCTCGTCTCTGTTCTCTTCTCTGTTCTATTCTCTGTTGTCGTCTCTGTTCTTGTCTCTGTTCTCGTCTCTGTTCTCTTCTCTGTTCTATTCTCTGTTGTCGTCTCTGTTCTCTTCTCTGTTCTCGTCTCTGTTCTCGTCTCTGTTCTCGTCTCTGTTCTCGTCTCTGTTCTCTTCTCTGTTCTCGTCTCTGTTCTCTTCTCTGTTCTCGTCTCTGTTCTCATCTCTGTTCGCGTCTCGTCTCTGTTCTATTCTCTGTTCTCTTCTCTGTTCTCTTCTCTGTTCTCTTTGTTCTCTTCTCTGTTCTCTTTGTTCTCTTCTCTGTTCTCGTCTCTGTTCTCGTCTTTGTTCTCTTCTCTGTTCTCTTCTCGTGGACTGCATCGACCTCCCATTCTTGTTGTAGCCAAATGTTTTCTTCCTTCCTTCCATCTTACCTTCCTTCCTGCCTCTCATTCCTCTCCTCCTTTCACTCCTTTCTTCACTCACTCCATTTCAATTTACCCCAACTTATGCATCTTTTCTTTTCCACTTGCTATGAATTTTTCCCCTCCACATTGTGCTTTTGGATAAGTGGTTTTAATATTTTAATATTGGTTGTTGGTGTGTGTGTGAGAGCATGCTCCTGTGTGAGCATTCGAGCGTATGAGTGTGTGTGTGTGTTGTGAGTCCAAATATGGTGCCTACAAAGGAAAATGGCTTCTGTACGTCTTCTCTCCAAATGTCTCTGTTAGAGTGTCAAAGTGACGTCAGAGCCATAAGGACTCAGGCCTTGCCATACAGATACTGTACATGCAGAATACTGTACATGCAGAATACTGTACATGCAGAATACAACATATGCAGAATTCTGTACATGCAGAATACTACATGCAGAATACTGTACATGCAGAATACTGTACATGCAGAATACTGTACATGCCGAATAAAACATATGCAGAATTCTGTACATGCAGAATACTACATGCAGAATACTGTGCATGCGAAATACAACATATGCAGAATACTACATGCATAATTCAGAACATGCAGAATACTGTACATGCAGAATACTGCATGCAGAATACTACATGCAGAATACTACATGCAGAATAATACATGCAGAATATTGTACTTGCAGAATATTGTACTTGCAAAATATTGTACTTGCAGAATACACCACACAGAATACTACATGCAGAATACTGTACACTCCAGTCCGGACTCACTTAACTACGTCTTACTCATATTCTGTTCTTAATGTCATTTTTTAAAACTTTTTTAATATTATTGAATTCTAAAGGAAAACAGAAGAACGAAAAGTGAGGAAAATCTACATTTTAAATGATTACGAACAATGATTATCAACAAATAATGAAAAAACAATTGATGAAGATAATGATGTCCACCATGAAGCAATGCTAATATTGAAGTTGCTGGGCATTGTCTTTGAATAAAATCAGATGAAATCAACTGATCGGCTCAACTTGTTTGTGTCTCTGTGTGTCTGTACCCACAATCCACTCAAATGCCTTGTTGTTCAGAGTAGTTGTACTGATGCTCACACACATTGTACCTCCTTGATTATTGCAGCCACGTTAAAAATAAATCTAACTTTATTTGTCACATGCGCCGAATTCAACAGGTGTAGACCTTACAGTGAAATACTTACTTACAAACCCTTCAACCAACAGCGCAGTTCAAGAAAGAGTTCAAAAAATATTTACCAAATAAACTAAAGTAAAAAATGATAAAAGGTACCACAATAACATAACAATAACGAGGCCATAAACAGGGGGTACCGGTACCGAGTCAGTGTGGAGGGTACAGGTTAGTCGAGGTCATTTGTACATGTAGGTAGGGGTGAAGTGACTATGCATAGATAATAAACAGCGAGCAGCAGCAGTGTACAAAACAAATAGGGGGGGGGGGGGGGGGGGGGGGGGGGTCAATGTAATAGTCCGATAGCCATTTGATTCATTGTTTAGCAGTCATAGCTTGGGGGTAGAAGCTGTCAAGGAGCCTTTTGGTGGTAGACTTGGCGCTCCTGTACCGCTTGCCGTGCGGTAGCAGAGAGAACAGTCTATCACCTGGAGCACAGCTGGTTAGGAGAACGTAAAACCCCTCCGGCGCCATTCCTTGTGTTTTACTTTCAGAACAATGTGTTATTCCAATGCATTTAGAACGTGTCATTACCAGCTGCACTGTCAACCTGCCTTTTGACAGGCTATTGGGGAGCCTGTGAAGCTTTGTGTGAGTGGTCATTTGTCTGTGTACGTGTGTATCCAGACAGAGAAAGAGAGTGAGAGAGAGAGGTAATGTAATCGTTGCTCTTTTCTGTCAACAAGCAAAAGCAAATTAGGTCTTCAGTGACAGTCCCAGAATGACCAATCAAAAGAAGAGATCTCTCTCTCTCCATCCTCACCCTGTCTCTCTCCATCAACCGCCCCCCAGCGCTCACTCTCTCCCCCCCTCCCCCATAGGTATTTACCAGAGAGAGTTAGCTTCCGTTCTCTTATTTTTTTAAGAAAAGCCAGAGGCCACGAGAAGGTTACTTTAATTAAACCCCACAGAGAGACATGATGAGTGAGCAGCGTGTCTTAAACTCACATTTAAACAGTCTCTTTACTCAATTATTCTGCTAATTAACCACCACAGAGCTGTTCTCTCTCACAGAAAGAAGGGAGAAACAGAGACAATCTGGCAGCTTTATTTTCTCATTCTCTTCTTGATTAATTTGTTCTTCTCTGTCTTGGTCAGTGATAAACTTGGTGATGCCCCTGTGTGTGTTTCAGAGGACTATGACAACAATGTTAATGAGACATGTGGCCAGACTGGCAGCTGGTATGCTCCCTCTGTCTGCAGTATGCCCACACACCTAGCTATCTCACACGGCAAATAGAACAACCAGGCTGATTCCAATTTGAGATCGATGTTCCTTCGAAAGGCCCTGCAGGCTATCATATTATGTGAGGCGGATGCAATATATCCATGGTAGTAGCAATATGACTCCTATGTTCAAGTGTTCATGTACAGTGCATGTACCACCTAGGGCATTTTGGTAGTTGGAACATGAAACCTCTGTCAGTGACATCAATAGCCATCATTAGATCTACCATACCAGCTCTGTCAATGACATCACCACCGTCACTCCACTGGTATATAATAGATCACCTCAGGCCCATTACTGTCACGAACCCCGCTTCCTGAGTCTGTGTTTGCCTGTGTTTCTGTCCTGGAGTGTGTTTCCGGTGTCCTGGAACGCACCCTGTCTGGTTGCCGGGCAGATTAGCTTGTTGGGAGATCGATGTTCACCCGCACCTGTATCCCATCAGTAATCTGCACACCTGTCCTGATCATCACCTCTCCCCTTCAAAAGCTCTGACCTGACATCCATTCCCTGCCGGATCGTTAGCCATGAACAGTATGTTGTGCCATAGTATCAGCCTCAAGTTGGATAGAATTTGTTTTGTTGTTTTGTACGTCTTGCTTGCCTTCAACTTACCTCCGTTTGTTCTGTCTTCAGTTACTCACCCGGATCATTTACCCCATTCCCGCCTGGTCATCGGAGGATTCCGCTTCCCCATTGGATCCACCTATTTACTCCCATCAACTCACCACCGCTGCCCGCTACGCCACCTGGATGTATCTACCCACTCACATTCACTTGTAAATAAATACTCACCTTCTTCCTACTCTCCTTGTCCTGGTCTGCTTCTGGGTTCGATTTTGAAGAAACGTGACAATTACAACACAGCTGGTGACATCAGTGTGAACATTTGAACATCTTGGTCATGTTCTGTTATAATCTCCACCCGGCACAGCCAGAAGAGGACTGGCCACCCCACATAGCCTGGTTCCTCTCTAGGTTTCTTCCTAGGTTTTGGCCTTTCTAGGGAGTTTTTCCTAGCCACCGTGCTTCTACACCTGCATTGCTTGCTGTTTGGGGTTTTAGGCTGGGTTTCTGTACAGCACTTTGAGATATCAGCTGATGTACGAAGGGCTATATAAATACATTTGATTTGATCAGTGTCTGAGGCTGGATCACTCCTTGTCACGTTCTGACCATAGTTCTTTTGTATTTTCTTTGTTTTAGTGTGGTCAGGGCGTGAGTTGGGTGGGCAGTCGATGTTTACTGTTTGCCTTATCCTCCTAACCTCATCCCCTCATCTTCCTAACCTCACCCCTCATCCTCATAACCTCATCCCCTCATCCTCCTAACCTCACCACTTAGTCTTAACCGCATCCCCTCATCCTCCTAACCTCATCTCCTCATCCTCATAGCCTTTTCCTCCTAACCTCATCCCCTCATCTTCCTAACCTCACCCCTCATCCTCCTAACCTCACCACTTAGTCTTAACCGCATCCCCTCATCCTCCTAACCTCATCTCCTCATCCTCATAGCCTTTTCCTCCTAACCTCATCCCCTCATCTTCCTAACCTCACCCCCTCATCTTCATAACCTCATCCCCTCATCCTCATAACCTCATCCCCTCATCCTCCTAACCTCACCACTTATTGTCTTAACCTCATCCTCCTAATCTCATCCCCCCATCTTCCTAACCTCATCCTCATAACCTCATCCCCTCATCCTCATAACCTCATCCCCTCATCCTCCTAACCTCACCCCCTCATCCTCCTAACCTCATCCCCTCATCCTCCTAACCTCATCTCCTCATCTTCCTAACCTCACCCCTTCATCCTCCTTGTGTGTGTGTGTGTGTGTGTGTGTGTGTGTGACAGTGAAACGCAACAGCCAAGCTGTGTGCAGTTTCTGTGTCTTAAATGAGTTGTGATTTTAATGTTCATAGTGATGTGTAGACCTACACTCTCTCTGTCTTTAACAAGGTCCATAGTGTAACGTCTGCTTCCAACTCACACTCTCAAACACATAGATCCCCTGAATGCAGCTCACTCTCCAAATCACCTGAATTCTAATCACCTGTTCACTCACCTGTATGTCATTATCACACACTATTTAGTTCAGTTCTTTGCACCCCATCATTGTGAGGTATAGTTTGTTTTGTTACACATTCTAGTCAGAGCGCTGTATATTTCCACATTAGTCCTCCTGTGTACCATCGTTTTTGGACATCCTCACTAGCAATGCTTTTTTTGCCTATTCCCTGCCTGTACTTTAGCCTATCAGATTTCCTGTCATTAACCTCTTGCCTGATCTCCCGGACTACGTTATTAGCCTTCTCCCTGCCTGTACTGCTACCTTTTTTGGAGTCCCTGTGTATGACCTTCTGCCTGTCCCTGGACCCAGCTACCTGCCTTTTCCTGTGTATGACCTTCTGCCTGTCCCTGGACCCAGCTACCTGCCTTCTCCTGTGTATGACCTTCTGCCTGCCCCTGGACCCAGCTACCTGCCTCCTCCTGTGTATGACCTTCTGCCTGTCCCTGGACCCAGCTACCTGCCTTTTCCTGTGTATGACCTTCTGCCTGTCCCTGGACCCAGCTACCTGCCTCCTCCTGTGTATGACCTTCTGCCTGCCCCTGGACCCAGCTACCTGCCTCCTCCTGTGTATGACCTTCTGCCTGCCCCTGGACCCAGCTACCTGCCTCCTCCTGTGGTCCTTTACTAATTAACACTTGCTGTGCCATGCGCTTGAAACAAGCACTCTCCCATCATACTCATTACACAAATACACATTCAGATTGGGTTGTTCCTACTTCTGCCTGCACTCAGGCCCAGCGCCTTTACAGCAGCAGACTTGGAAAGCCAATCCACAGTTGAAACAATCGCAAAGCAGGCACTGCCCCTCTGTTTTGGTAAAAAGCATTTGGACAAGTCTGGAGAAATGTAACCACGTTCAATGGACAACAATAGTTAGGCCACTCCAATGTTTGTAAACTTTACCAGCATTGGAGATGGTTATCGTTGTCTCTAATTGGGGAGAGAATATCCTGGACTTGGGAAGAAATAATGGCAGGAGACAACAGGCGGAAGCAGTGAAGGAGGGACAGCGACAAAGTCGGGGAGGAAGGCCACAGAAACCCCAATAAAAAAAAATTGGTGGGCACATGGAGCAGTCGGCGGAGCCCAGAAGTGAACCAGAGCCAGTCTGGGAGAAGAGGGAGAATTTGGAGGAGAGAGAAATGGGAGAGTTGTTGAGTTGGTGGGGGATGCACGGTATTTGCCCTAAGGAACGTGTTGTCATTTGGTGCCACCTGAGTCAGCTCCCCGTACTCGTCCTGAGAAGTGTGTTAAAGTTCCGGAACAATTGATGCCGGCTATACACACCAGGTCTCCAGTGCGCCTTCACAGCCCAGTTCGTCCTGTGCCTGCTCCTCGCACTCTCCCTCAAGTGCGCTTTCCCAGTCAGGTGTGTCCTGTGCCTGCTCCTCACACTCTCCTTGAAGTGGTGTCCCCAGGTACGTCCTGTGCCTGCTCCTCATACTCGCCCTGAGGTGCGTGTCACCAGCCCGGTACCACCAGTGCCGGCTCCACGCACCAGGCTTCCTGCGATGATCCCCAGTCCAGAGCTTCCGGCGACGATCCCCAGTCCAGAGTCTCTGACGACGGTTCCCAGTCCAGAGCTTCTGGCGACGGTTCCCAGTCCAGAGCTTCCGGCGATGGTTCCCAGTCCAGAGCTTCCGGCGACGGTTCCCAGTCCAGAGCCTCCGGCGACAGTTCCCAGTCCAGAGCCTCCGGCGACGATCCCCAGTCCAGAGTCTCTGGCGACGGTTCCCAGTCCAGAGTCTCTGGCAACGGTTTAGAGACCAGATTTTCCGGCGACGGTTCCCAGTCCAGAGTCTCTGGCGACGGTTCCCAGTCCAGAGTCTCTGGCGACAGTGTCCAGTCCAGAGTCTCTGGCGACGGTTTAGAGACCAGATTTTCCGGCGACGGTTCCCAGTCCAGAGTCTCTGGCGACGGTTCCCAGTCCAGAGCTTCCGGCGACGGTTCCCAGTCCAGAGCTTCCGGCGACGGTTCTCAGTCCAGAGCCTCCGGCGACAGTGTCCAGTCCAGAGTCTCTGGCGACGGTTTAGAGACCAGATTTTCCGGCGACGGTTCCCAGTCCAGAGCTTCCGGCGACAGTTCCCAGTCCAGTGATTTATTGAGAATTCAAGGCATGCTTTACCTGCATTGCTACCACAGTATTCTGCAGCGATACGCCAACCCATCTGGTTTGCGCTTTCAACAGGACAATGACAGGAATAGCCTTTACACACCTCCAGGCTGTAAGGGCTTCTCAACCAAGAAGGACAGTGATGGAGTGCTGCATCAGATGTTCTGGCCTCCAAAATCACCCAACCTCAACCAATTGAGATGGTTTGGGATGAGTTGGACCGCAGAGTGAAGGAAAAGCAGCCAACAAGTGCTCAGCATATGTGGGAACTCCTTCAAGACTGTTGGAAAAACATTCCAAGTGATACTTGTTGAGAGAATGCCAAGAGTGTGCAAAGCTGTCATCAAGGCAAAGGGTGGCTACTTTGAAGAATCTCAAATATATTTAGATTTGTTTAACTATTTTTGGTTACTACATGATTCCATATGTGTTATTTCATAGTTTTGATGTCTTCACTGTTATTCTACTATGTAGAAAATAGTAAACATGTAGAAAAACCTTTGAATGAGTGTGTCCAAACTTTGAACTGGTACTGTATATATATACAATTATAAAATATTACAGATTAATTCATTTTGGAGATCTAGACTAGTCTGGTCTGGCTTGTAGCTTATCTCTCCCTTGTCTGTCATTTTCTTTTCTTCTCAAACTAGAACCCTTACTCACATTCTTAACCACTTTCTTTAGCTCAGTTCATCTCTGACTGTCTTATATCCTGCTTCTCTACCCTTTTCCTCTCTTTCTATTTATGTCCTCATCTGTCTTTCTGCTCTTTCAACGCGTGTTGACATTTTAAAAGTTGTTATCACAGTCATTTTTATCTCTGACTCAACCACAGTCTCTTTTCTCTTAATCTCTCTACCTCTCTCTCTCTCTCTACCTCTCTCTCTTTCTCTCTACATCTCTCTACCTCTCTCTACCTCTCTCTCCCACCTCACCCCTCTTCTCTCTCCCTCTCTCTGTCTCTCTTTCTCACCCCACTTCTCTCTATTTCTCTCTCACCCATCTTCTCTCCATCTCTCTCTCTCCCACTATTAGATCTAGCTAAGCCCACTAATCACGCCCAAAGCTCAGTGAAGTCTTCAGATGAAGATCAGCCAGAGCAGTGGCAACAGGGTTGAAAGTTAGTCTTTTTGAAACAGGAGCCCAACCGGACCATATCATCCGTCATGTTTTATAGCCGACCCCATCACTCTTGCTCCATCTGATTAAGCAACTGATGTGCGTCCCAAATGGCACCCTATTCCCCATATAGTGCACTTCATTTGACCAGAGCCCATAGTGATTTGGTCAAAACTAGTGCACTGTATAGGGAATGGGGTGCCATTTGGGGGACACGCCAGACAACGATCCTTCATCTGATTAATCACCAGACAAAGATTATGGAATCAGCGTTATGCAAAATGGCCCAGGGAATTTAAGGGATTCAATTCTGAGTATTATTCTCAATCTATTTCCATAAATGCCAATGGGTGTATCATTATCCTGACTGTCGTTAACCTGAGGGGGATGGGGTAATGAGTGGACGTGTCAGAGAGAGAACACTCAGCCAAGGGAGAATGATTGAGAGGATGGATGAGAGGATGGATCAAACCAACCTGGCAAGAGGAAGAAGAGGATAGGTGGACTCATACCTGGACCATAATCAGACTCACGTCTGGACCATAATCAGACGCATGTCTGGACCATAATCAGACGCATGTCTGGACCATAATCAGACGCATGTCTGGACCATAATCAGACGCATGTCTGGACCATAATCAGACGCATGTCTGGACCATAATCAGACTCATGTCTGGACCATAATCAGACTCATGTCTGGACCATAATCAGACTCATGTCTGGACCATAATCAGACGCATGTCTGGACCATAATCAGACTCAAATCTGGACCATAATCAGACTCAAATCTGGACCATAATCAGACGCATGTCTGGACCATAATCAGACTCAAATCTGGACCATAATCAGACTCATATCTGGAACATAATCCGACTCAAATCTGGACCACAATCAGACTCAAATCTGGACCATTCTGGATCACCTTGTGTGCTGTGTCGGTCCTGGATCACCTTGTGTGCTGTGTGAGATATGTGTAGACAATTCAGGAGACAAGACGATCCAGAATGGACACAGGTAAATATCGGACCTGGATGGTCTGATGTGCTATGTGCCTGTGTTGGTCCTGGATGGTCTGATGTGCTACATGTCTGTGTTGGTCCTGGATGGTCTGATGTGCTATGTGTCTGTGTTGGTCCTGGATGGTCTGATGTGCTATGTGTCTGTGTTGGTCCTGGATGGTCTGATGTGCTATGTGTCTGTGTTGGTCCTGGATGGTCTGATGTGCTATGTGTCTGTGTTGGTCCTTGATGGTCTGATGTGCTATGTGTCTCTGTTGGTCCTGGATGGTCTGATGTGCTATGTGTCTGTGCTGGTCCTGGATGGTCTGATGTGCTACTCCTCGATGATATCAGGATGATCCAGTTCCAGTAGGTCTGTCTCATGGTTGTGTCTGGACCATGTGTTTACCATCTCCCACCACCTGGACTCTGCATGGTGTGCGGCAGGAATAGACCAGCTGCCTCTCATGGCAACTGTGAGTGCGTGTGTAGGATCCCTTAACCACCACAGTTGCCCAGGGAGGACTGAAGATCAAAGGAACTGAGCTGGACAACCAGTCCATACAGAGATAGAGTGTGTGTGTGTGTGTGTGTCTCTGTTCAGATATACACATGCATCAGAGAATGTAATGAGGCATTTCTAATGTCCTAAACAAGGCCTTTTTTTCTGAGGAAGGAAAGCAGCTGACATTTATCAGAGTATACAAGGATCCTACACACGCACACACAGTTGCCATGAGAGGCAGCTGGTCTATTCCTGCCGCACACCATGCAGACCAATATAACCTGGAGAAGGAACCTGAGAGAGTGTGTGTGTATGTGTCTGCTTTTCCTCACCCGTATGTAAAAACGGAGAAATTATTCATTGAATTGATGTCTCATACATTCCAACAAGCCATTTAAATATGTGCATTTGGCTCCTTCGTAGTGACTAGCTCCAGTTTGCCATCGCTGCCTTGTTTGTTCCCTTGGTGGATGCACAGTAGTATCCTTTTCAGCGAACCTAAATGGAGAGACTGTTACAAAACCATGAAGCAAGAAGCAATGCTGAAAGAATCGGATATGCATCTACAGATACACACAAACAAACACACACACACGCAAGCATATACATGCACCTACACACACACACACCTACACACACGCACCTACACACACACACGCACGCAAGCACACACACGCACCTACACACACACACACATACACACACGCTCCTACACACACACACGCACGCAAGCACACACACGCACCTACACACACACACACATACACACACACGCTCCTACACGCACACACGCAAGCACACGCAAGCACACACACACACGCAAACACACACACACGCAAACACACACACCTACACACGCACCTACACACACACACCTACACACTCACCTACACACACAAACACACGCACCTACACACACACACACACGCTCCTACACGCACACACGCAAGCACACACACACACGCAAACACACACACACGCAAGCACACACACACGCAAGCACACACACACACGCACTTACACACACACACGCAAACACACACACACACGCATGCACACACACACACGCAAACACACACACACGCAAGCACACACACACGCACTTACACACACACACGCACTTACACACACACACGCAAACACACACACACGCAAGCACACACACACACGCAAACACACACACACGCAAGCACACACACACGCAAGCACACACACACACGCACTTACACACACACACGCAAACACACACACACACGCATGCATGCACACACATGCACCTACACACACACGCAAGCACACACAAACACGTACACACACGCACCTACACACACACCTACACACACGTGCACGCAAGCACACACACGCACCTACAACACACACATGCATGCACGCAAACACACACGCACGCAGACACACGCGCACACACACACATGCACTCACATAAGCACACACACCTACACACACGCACCTACAAACACACACACACGCACACACATGCATGCACCTGCACACATACACACACACACACAAGCACACACACACCTACCCACACACGCACGAACAAACACACACGCAAGCACACGCACACATCTACACACAAACACACACGCACGCATGCAAGCACACACACCTACACACACCAGTTTAAATCCTCTAATATTTGCCATCAAGTTATGTACAGAGAGTCAATCGAGTGAGTATAAATCTAGGATTACTTCAAGGCATAGAATCCAATCCTTAAAAGCTTGTCGTTACAGATAAGTGAAGTAGTGTATTATTAATATAGAATTATGAATAAATCACCTATTTTCAGCCTTCAACTAGATCTTTCAAAGCAAATGGTTTGTGACTCATTTCACAGTCTCTTTCATGTCAACCTCAAGACATGCCACTGTGGAATACTGTAGTAGTGAAATCCTTTTAGTTGAATAAATGTGTCCTGTGGAAGGGACATATGTGTGTGCGTGCATGTGCATTAAATTACTGAACACTGAGGCTCCATATCAGTGAGCAACCTAGCTAACCAGATCAGTGGTCTTGACGTCTGCATCAATATTGATGAAAACACACAGAGACCCAACTGCTGATGATTAGGATGGTGATGAGGACACACAGAGACCCACCTGCTGATGGTGATGAGGACACACAGAGACTCACCAGCTGATGATGAGGATGGTGATGAGGACACACAGAGACCCAGCAGCTGATGATGAGGATGGTGATGAGGACACACAGAGACTCACCAGCTGATGATGAGGATGGTGATGAGGACACACAGAAACACACCAGCTGATGATAAGGATGGTGATGAGGACACACAGTGACTCACCAGCTGATGATGACGATGGTGATGAGGACACACAGAGACCTAGCAGCTGATGATGAGGATGGTGATGAGGACACACAGAGACCCACCAGCTGATGATGAGGATGGTGATGAGGACACACAGAAACCCAGCAGCTGATGATGAGGATGGTGATGGGGATTACACAGTGACCACGGGGGTGATGATGAGGTTGGTGATTTCCCAGTGACCACAGGGGTGATGATGAGGGTGGTGATGAGGATTACGCAGTGACCATGGGGGTGATGCAGTGAAATGGACTGGCTCTGTAATTTTCTAATGGTCATATTAAGACAGAGACGGTGTCCCAAATGGCACCCTATTCCCGACATAGTGCAGTATTTAGGGAATAGGGAGCCATTTGAGACGCAGATCAAGACTCCTTCTGAAGGAGGACTAACCAGCAGAAACCACTGATAAAGCTGAGTCTCCTTCTGAAGGAGGACTAACCAGCAGAAACCACTGATAAAGCTGAGACTCCTTCTGAAGCAGGACTAACCAGCAGAAACCACTGATGAAGCTGAGTCTCATTCTGAAGGAGGACTACTAACCAGCAGAAACCACTGATGAAGCTGAGTCTCATTCTGAAGGAGGACTAACCAGCAGAAACCACTGATGAAGCTGAGACTCCTTCTGAAGGAGGACTAACCAGCAGAAACCACTGATGAAGCTGAGTCTCATTCTGAAGGAGGACTAACCAGCAGAAACCACTGATAAAGCTGAGACTCCTTCTGAAGGAGGACTAACCAGCAGAAACCACTGATGAAGCTGAGACTCCTTCTGAAGGAGGACTAACCAGCAGAAACCACTGATGAAGCTGAGTCTCATTCTGAAGGAGGACTAACCAGCAGAAACTACTGATAAAGCTGAGTATCCTTCTGAAGGAGGACTAACCAGCAGAAACCACTGATAAAGCTGAGACTCCTTCTGAAGGAGGACTAACCAGCAGAAACCACTGATGAAGCTGAGTCTCCTTCTGAAGGAGGACTAACCAGCAGAAACCACTGATGAAGCTGAGTCTCCTTCTGAAGGAGGACTAACCAGCAGAAACCACTGATAAAGCTGAGACTCCTTCTGAAGGAGGACTAACCAGCAGAAACCACTGATGAAGCTGAGGAGACTAGATCTAAATAATTCAGAGAAACAGAGAGCTCCTCTCCTCTCCTCTGTCCCCCTGAGACAGAGAGAAAATGGCCCCCGCTGAGACGGAGAGAGGGAGGGGGGGCAGAAGAGGAGAGGGGGAGAGGGTAACATGGGAATACGAGTCTCAAACTATCTGAAGGATGCCTGAGAACAAAGTGAGTGCTGCATAGGGAAGACAGACAGACAGTAGTGCTACCTTCATCTCTCTCGGTGCCTTTCTCTTAACAGGATCGTTTTATTTGAAGAACCTAAAGTACCTCCCTCCCTCCCTCCCTCCATTCCTCCATCCCTCCCTCCCTCCATCCATTCCTCCATCCCTCCCTCCCTCCAATCATTTCCTCCCTCCCTCCCTCCCTCCCTCCCTCCCTCCCTCCCTCCCTCCCTCCCTCCCTCCCTCCCTCCCTCCCTCCATTCCTCCATCCATTCCTTCCTCCCTCCAATCATTTCCTCCATCCATCCCTCCCTCCCTCCCTCCATCCCTCCATCCCTCCCTCCCTCCATCCCTCCATCCATTCCTCCATCCCTCCCTCCCTCCCTCCCTCCATCCATTCCTCCATCTAATCCTCCATTCCTCCATCTATTCCTCCATTCATTCCTCCCTCCCTCCCTCCATCCATCCATCCATTCCTCCATCCCTCCCTCCCTCCATCCATCCTAACCTCATTCCTGTCTCCTCTCGCTCTGTCTGATGATCACATACACACACAAACTCTGTCTTAGTCTGTGATGAATATTAGGGTTTTCACACATAGTTTTTTCTTTAGTTCGGATCAGTTGTTACATGAGTTAAACTATTTGTTACATTGTATTATTTACATTTGGTTCAGTTGGTTTCACATTGTCAAATGTCAAACTAACAAAAATTCCTGAACAAAAATACATGTCCTTTGTTTATTGAATGGCAATAGCCTCTCTAACTCTGACCTGAATAGGCTATATTCAGTAGTCTAGTAGTATAGCCCCCGTCACTTATCTGCATCGGATGCACTCATAAATGCACTGCTACTCACAAAATGTTTCAGAGATCTCAAATGATGATGTTGCGTGCATTTCATCAAATGCTCGCAGTCAAACAACCAATAATAATGCACGACTCTGGTTCTTTTCCTGTGTTTGGTCTGGACTGTGTTCTCATTTACAGTGAACCGCACCATGGTGTGAATTGAATTTAAATCGGACAGAGACTACCCTTTTTGAGTGAACCACAGTGTGTTGTTTAGTGTGCTCCTAAATGGGGATAGAGTTTTCACACCAGTCAACATGAACCGAACAAAGGGGGTAAACGTACCAGACTTCAGAAAAACCGCTCCAAACCAATTTGGTGTAAAAAAGACTTTAGATTAGCGTTTTGTTCCAGAGCCACTAAGCTACTGTGAGAAAGAGGAGACAGCATGTGTGTGTGTGTGTGTGTGTGTGTGTGTGTGTGTGTGTGTGTGTGTGTGTGTGTGTGTGTGTGTGTGTGTGTGTGTGTGTGTGTGTGTGTGTGTGTGTGTGTGTGTGTGTGTGTGTGTGTGTGTGTGTGTGTGCGCATGTGTGCAAAAGGATTGGTACAGTGGACCGACAATTCCCGCTGCGACTGTTCTGGAACCCCTGAAGGGCCTGGTTAGCGTGGTTATAGTGTGGACAATGGGTCTGATTGGACCTGACTGATTGGCAGCATGTGGGTGGATGTGATGCCACTGAGGCATCCAGGGCTCTGTGCTGAGCCGGAGCAGAACCATCCTTGTGGTGACAGCTATAATGGGTTGTGATGTGCTGACTGAGCACTATGGGGGTCTGGTAGGATGCTCTGTTAGAGGGAGAGAGTGGGACAGAGGGAAAGAGAGGGAGAGAGAGAGAAAGAGAGGGAGAGGGAGAGAGGACAGAACTGGTTACTGGGCCTCTGTGGTTTTGTTTAAATGTGTATGTGCATTGGAGCTGTACTGTACAGAGCCATGAATCTACATATACAGTAGAGCACAGCCTGGAACGCTGCTCTACCAATCAGCATCCAATATCCAAACAACTAGTTTTATAATACTCCTCAAATGCACGCACACACACACACACACACACACACACCCTATAACAACAGCTTCATTTTTCAGTGCTAACCAGGCATAGAGCAGAGATCTCATGCTGCAGCTGAACCAAGGAGGTCCCTAGAAAATCAGTCTTCCAGAGGAATATTCACAGATTCCCAGACAGCTCAGCACTCTGCAAAATCACACACACACACACACACACACACACACACACACACACACACACACACACACACACACACACACACACACACACACACACACACACACACACACACACAGACAGAGAAGTTGTGTAGACTAAATGAACATCTGGTAACAGAGTTGTATGGCTGTCACACACACAAACAATCACATACACACAGAGAGAGATGTTGTCACAGTATAGAGATGACAACATCTGGTAATGTAGGAAGTCTCATCATGAACCTGCAGCATGATGTTGACAACGGAGGGAATGTTGGGTCAAAGAGGTCATAATAATAATATATTACAACAATAATAAGGAGTTAGTCTGCCTCTCTGTCTGGACTGGGGTCAGGTCAGGAACTAACTATCTTGTTTGAAGACAGGCTGACAACAGTGTTGTTTTCTAACTGTGTTATCCATTGAACAGATGTTTTTATGACCTACAGGGAGATTTTAAAAAATCTATTTTTGTCATTTAGCAGACGCTCTTATCCAGAGCAACTTACAGTTAGTGAGTGGATACATTTTCATTGGTCCCCCGTGGGAATCAAACCCACAACCCTGGCATTGCAAGTGCCATGTTCTACCAACAGACCCACACGGGACCACAGAGCTGTCAAAATGGCCTCTATCCACCTCATTTTCCAACGCTTTTAAAAACATGAAAGCGAAATGCCAAACGTGGAAACAATGGATACAACTTCCTCCGTGCTCACGCATTATCATAATTAATATGCGCGCCACTAGAAATACATGCTGATGTAGCATGACAAATCAATTCAAATTTTATTGGTCACAAACACATGGTTAGCAGATGTTAATGCGAGTGTAGCAAAATGCTTGTGCTTCTAGTTCTGACCATGCAGTAATATCTAACAAGTAATCTAACAATTTCACAACAACTAACTTATACACACAAGTGTAAAGGAATGAATAAGAATATGTACATATAAATATATGGATGAGTGATGGCTGAACAGCATAGGCAAGATGCAGTAGATGGTATAGAGTACAGTATATACATATGAGATGAGTAATGTAGGGTATGTAAGCATTATATAAAGTAGCATTGTTTAAATCGACTAGTGATACATTTATTACATCCAATATGTAAGTATTAAGTGGCTAGAGATTTGAGTCAGTATGTTGGCAGCAGCCACTCAATGTTAGTGGTGGCTGTTTAACAGTCTGATGGCCTTGAGATAGAAGCTGTTTTTCAGTCTCTCGGTCACGGCTTTGATGCACCTGTACTGACCTGGCCTTCTGGATGATAGCGGGGTGAACAGGTAATGGCTCGGGTGGTTGTTGTCCTTGATGATCTTTATGGCCTTCCTGTGGCATCGGGTGGTTGTTGTCCTTGATGATCTATTTGGCCTTCCTTTGACATCAGGTGGTGTAGGGGTCTATAGGCTGGGAGCAACAAAATGGAGTCGTGGTCAGATTTGCCGAAAGGAGGGCGTGGGAGGGCTTTGTATGCGTTGAAGTTAGAGTAACAATGATCCAGGATTTTACCAGCCCGGGTCGCACATTCGATATGCTGATAAAATTTAGGGAGCCTTGTTTTCAGATTAGCCTTGTTAAAATCCCCAGCTACAATAAATGCAGCCTTGGGATTTGTGGTTTCCAGTTTGCATAGAGTTCAATGAAGTTCTTTCAGGGCCGTGGAGGTGTCTGCTTGGGGGGGGGGGATATATACATGGCTGTGATTATAATGGAAGAGAATTCTCTTGGTAGATAATGCGGTCGGCATTTGATTGTAAGGAATTCTAGGTCAGGTGAACAAAAGGACTTGAGTTCCTGTAAGTTATGATTGTAACGGGATTCGTCCTCCGAGTAAGAGAGATCGGACCAATACGCAGCGTGGTACGTGTTCGTCATGTTTTAATGAACAAAATCACTGAACACAAAAATACAAAATAACAAATAGAAAGACAGAAAGGAAAACCGAAACAGTTCCGTGTGTAACACACAGACACAGAAAACAATCACCCACCAAACACAGGTGGGAAAAGGCTACCTAAGTATGATTCTCAATCAGAGACAACTAACGACACTTGCCTCTGATTGAAAACCATACCAGGCCAAACGCAAAATACAACATAGAAAAACAAACATAGACTGCCCACCCCAACTCACACCCTGACCATACTAAAACATAGACAACCCACCCAACTCACACCCTGACCATACTAAAACATAGACAACCCACCCAACTCACACCCTGACCATACTAAAACAAAGACAAAACAAAGGAACTAAGGTCAGAACGTGACAATGATCACACCACGACTCCTTAATCATAAGGCATACACCCCCGCCCTTCTTCTTACCAGAGAGATGTTTGTTTTTGTCGGCGCGATGCTTGAAGAAACCAGGTGGCTGTACCGACTCTGATGACGTATCCCGAGTGAGCCATGTTTCAGTGAAACAAAGAACGTTACAATCTCTGATGTCTCTCTGGAAGGCAACCCTTGCTCGGATTTCGTCTACCTTGTTGTCAAGAGACTGGACATTGGTGAGTAGTATGCTCTGGAGCGGTGCGTGATGTGCCCGTCTACGGAGCCTGACCAGAAGACCGCTCCATCTGCCCCTTCTGCGGTGCCGTTGTTTTGGGTCGCCAGCTGGGATCCCATCCATTGTCCTGGGTGGTGGACCAAACAGAGGATCCGCTTCGGGAAAGTCATATTCCTGGTCATAATGTTGGTGAGTTGACGTTGATCTTATATCCAATAGTTCCTCCCGGCTGTATGTAATAGCACTTAAGATTTCCTGGGGTAACAATGTAAGAAATAATACACACACAAAAACAAAATACTGCATAGTTTCCTAAGAACGCAAAGCGAGGCGGCCATCTCTGTCAGCGCCGGATGTGGAAATCCACCATATTACTGTCCTGCTAATGGGCCTGGAACTTGTAGAGGTGGATAGATTATTATTCAGGATTTGTCTGGTTGGCCGCGTAAAGAAGTCAGACAGGAAAATATGTATATTTTTTAATTAAAAGTTGTATGGGCAAGATTGTGGACTAAAGGAGGAAGTGTCCTTGTTTCTCTATTTACCAATCTTTCCATTAAGTAATATAGTCTGTTTCTAAATGTTGAGAAAAAAAACTTGACTGTACAAGTTAATGGAAACAGCTATTGCCAGTTGAACTCAGTCTTCTTAGTGTCTGTCTTGTTTTCCTGATAAACATTGTAAACGGCATATTATGCTTTTAGGTCACCTCCTCTCTCCTTCCAGGTCATTTATAACTTTCTCTGTATCTGTACACCACACTCTTAGACAAAAGGGTTCCAAAGGGGTTCTGCGGCTGTCCACATGGGAGAACCCTTTCTGGTTCCAGGTATAAATATTTTAGGTTCCATGTTGGGGTTCTCCTTTTTGGTTCTCCCTTTTTGGTTCCAGATGGCAACTTTTTTTGTAGGAGTACACTTATCTTTCATTTCCCTCTGCCTGTCTTTCTCTTTATCTCTCCATGATGTATCTGTCTGCCTCCCTCCTTCACTCCCCACACTTCCCTCCCTCTCGGTTTGCAGATGCAGGAGAAGGACAGTGTTTCCAGCATGCACAGAGTCTGAGCTCAACGCATATTTATTTAAATGTCACATAGCGACACCTTAATTACAGAACAGTGGATGAAGAGGGAATACAGCCGTCACAACTTCCTGACACCTCCTCTGTAAACCTTACCTCTCTCTGTTTCACTTCTCTCCTTCCCTTGTTCTCTCCCTGCCTCTCTCTCACCATCCCTCCCTCCTTGCCTTATTCTCTCCCTCACAATCTCCCTTTTCCCCTCATCCCCTCTGTCTGTCTGTAACAAAAGACAGAATAAAAGCGATAGAAGGACAGACACACTGTATACAGGTAACAAGGATTATCATGAGGTGGAATGGAAGGGGAAAGGTGAAGATAGCAGTGTGGCTATGTGTTGATAAATAACTGAAACAAACTGGGTGAACTTGACCGAAGCAGTTGCCAGAACACTGCAGCTGTTTCCACGGAGACAGTGGCTAGAGAGAAGAGTGACTGATAAAGTTGCACACAACACAATAGCACTGAACACTTGGTTCCATCTAGCAATTGGTAGATGGTCGTTCAGCTCTTCCCCTGAACGTTTATTAAATGGCAGCAAAGCCCCTCAGAAAGCCTTTTACAGTGACAGATCACATTTTCATCTGGTCTGGTTCACCGCTTTCCTATTTAGTCATCTGACGATGTCGTTTGTCATTTCAAAGCATCTCTAAAATCTCATTGTCAGTCAGTAGACCCCAGAAACGAGGCAAGATGGAGAATTCGCCATTTTAAACGCACCATTGTGAGTCATTTGGAAATGTCACAATTTAAATCCATCTAGAAGTGGGACAGTGTGTGAATAATTAGAATTTCATCTTAATGCATTCCAACGGGCATAGAGATCATTAAAAAAGAGGAGAGTCGGTCTCCCTTCTCATAGCCGTTTCCTGCAGTCAAATGACCTAGTGGCCTCATGGGTGGAATGTTCAAATTTCATACTGAATAAAAATATACATTTTTAAACGCCAATGTCTCTTTGTCTAACAGTTTTGTTATATTTCAGTCTCCTGTGATGAATATACAACAACAAATGTAATACATTTCAACTCTATATCTATTCTGTTTTGTAATCCCATAACCATATAGTATGTCACCCTGATTTAGCCCACTGCAGTAAAAGGTGATTCTCTATTGGCTCTTTAAAGGGGCAATGGGCAGTTGCTATATACATTTGAATGAAACAATAACAAAGCAGGCACCGCCCCTCTGTTTTGGTAAAAAGCTAATGGACAGGTCTGGAGAAATGCAACCACTTTCAATGGACAACAATAGTTAGGCCACTCCAATGTTTGTAAACTTTACCAACATTGGAGTAGTCTATTGTTGTCAATTCTTTTACTCCAATTAGGGGAGGAGTGGTAGGGTTAGGGGAAAATAATGAAGAAGAACTAAATATTTAACCAGGTTTGGCCCAGTCCTCCATACAGACCTTCTCCAGATCCTTCAGGTTTCGGGGCTGTCGCTGGGCAATACGGACTTTCAGCTCCCTCCAAAGATTTTCTATTGGGTTCAGGTCTGGAGACTGGCTAGGCCACTCCAGGACCTTGAGATGCTTCTTACGGAGCCACTCCTTAGTTGCCCTGGCTGTGTGTTTAGGGTCGTTGTCATAATGGAAGACCCAGCCACGACCCATCTTCAATGCTCTTACTGAGGGAAGGAGGTTGTTGGCCAAGTTCTCACGATACCTGACCCCATCCATCCTCCCCTCAGTACGGTGCAGTCGTCCTGTCCCCTTTGCAGAAAAGCATCCCCAAAGAATGATGTTTCCACCTCCATGCTTCACGGTTGGGATGGTGTTCTTGGTGTTGTACTCATCCTTCTTCTTCCTCCAAACACGGAGAGTGGAGTTTAGACCAAAAAGCTTTATTTTTGTCTCATCAGACCACATGACCTTCTCGCATTCCTCCTCTAGATCATCCAGATGATCATTGGCAAATTTCAGACAGGCCTGGACATGCGCTGGCTTGAGCAGGGGGACCTTGCGTGCGCTGCAGGATTTTAATCCATGACGGCGTAGTGTTACTAATGGTTTAGTGTTACTAATACTTAATGCATGCAATAAAATGCAAATTAATTACTTAAAAATCATACAAATGTGATTTTCTGGATTTTTGTTTTAGATTCCGTCTCTCACAGTTGAAGTGTACCTATGATAAAAAATCACAGACCTCTACATGCTTTGTAAGTAGGAAAACCTGCCAAATTGTCAGTGTATCAAATACTTGTTCTCCCCACTGTAGATACTTTTGTACCTATTTCTTTCAGCATCTTCACAAGGACCTTTGCTGTTGTTCTGGGATTGATTTGCACTTTTTGCACTAAATTACGTTCATCTCTAGGAGATAGCATGCATCTCCTTCCTGAGTGGTATTGCGGCTGGGTGGTCCCATGGTGTTTATACTTGCGTACTATTGTTTGTACAGATTAAAATTTCCCTTCAGGCGTTTGGAAATTGCTCCCAAGGATGAACCAGACTTGTGGAGGTTAATAATATTTTTTCTGACATCTTGGCTGATTTCCTTTGATTTTCCCATGATGTCAAGCGAAGAGGCACTGTGTTTGAAGGTAGGCCTTGAAACACATCCACAGGTACACCTTCAACTGATTCAAATTATGTAAATTAGCCTATCAGAAGCTTCTAAAGCCATGACATCATTTTCTGGAATTTTCCAAGCTTTTTAAATGCACAGTCAACTTATTGTATGTAAACTTCTGACCCACTGGAATTGTGATACAGTGAATTATAAGTGAAATAATCTGTCTGTAAACAATTGTTGTAAAAATTACTTGTGTCATGCACAAAGTAGTTGTCCTTACCGACTTGCCAAAACTATAGTTTGTAACAAGAAATTTGTGGAGTGGTTGAAAAACGAGTTAATGACTCCAACCTAAGTGTATGTAAACTTCAGACTTCAACTGTATATAAGTAAACTTGAAGGCAATTAAGAAGACATTTTTTTACATTATACTGCTCCAATGTGGGTCTCTAAGCTTGTCGAGGTTCGTCCTATCTGTGTGCCAAATAAGGTTCAATTTGGGACATAATCCTAGTTTGGAGTTGTTGTAATCTGTAGTCTGTTTGTATGCCTGAGGAGATGACAATCATTTAAGTCTTTGGTTTTTAGTCATTCCAACAGCTGAATAGGAGTTGGATGTCTCTCCTCCTGCAGTAACTTACTGTCGGCTTCTTCTGGCTAATTTATATCATGCGGTGCAGATGAAACCGATGAATAACTCAAATCCCTGGCTTTGTCATACATCAGAGAGATTGTTTTCAGACAGCAGGTTTTTAATCAAGCACAGTGGATCATTTGAGATGTCCTATAAAGTTGGACTTAATCAAATCGTATTTGTCACATGCGCCGAATACAACAGGTATACAACAGGTATAGGCATTCCTGTGAAATGCTTACTTCTGAGCTCTTTCCTAACAAAGTATGACATTTTTGCTCAAAAGAAAAGGAAATAGTAACACAATAAAATAACAATAACGAGACTATAAACAGGGACCACCGGTACCGAGTCAGAGTGAGAATGTGTGTCTATATGCGAGCGTGTGTGTGGCGTCAATATGCACGTGTACAGTATGTGTGTGTGTGTAGTGTGTGAGTGTATGGGTAGAGTCCAGTGAGTGTGCATAGAGCCAATACAAGAGTCAGTGCCAGAAAAGTTGTCAATGTAAATAGTCCTGGAGTCTGTTCAGCAGTCTTATGGCTTGGGGGTAGAAGCTGTTCAGCAGTCTTATGGCTTGGGGGTAGAAGCTGTTCAGCAGTCTTATGGCTTGGGGGTAGAAGCTGTTCAGCAGTCTTATGGCTTGGGGGTAGAAGCTGTTCAGCAGTCTTATGGCTTGGGGGTAGAAGCTGTTCAGCAGTCTTATGGCTTGGGGGTAGAAGCTGTTCAGCAGTCTTATGGCTTGGGGGTAGAAGCTGTTCAGCAGTCTTATGGCTTGGGGGTAGAAGCTGTTCAGCAGTCTTATGGCTTGGGGGTAGAAGCTGTTCAGCAGTCTTATGGCTTGGGGGTATAAGCTGTTCAGCAGTCTTATGGCTTGGGGGTAGAAGCTGTTCAGCAGTCTTATGGCTTGGGGGTAGAAGCTGTTCAGCAGTCTTATGGCTTGGGGGTAGAAGCTGTTCAGCAGTCTTATGGCTTGGGGGCAGAAGCTGTTCAGCAGTCTTATGGCTTGGGGGTAGAAGCTGTTCAGCAGTCTTATGGCTTGGGGGTAGAAGCTGTTCAGCAGTCTTATGGCTTGGGGGTAGAAGCTGTTCAGCAGTCTTATGGCTTGGGGGTAGAAGCTGTTCAGCAGTCTTATGGCTTGGGGGTAGAAGCTGTTCAGCAGTCTTATGGCTTGGGGGTAGAAGCTGTTCAGCAGTCTTATGGCTTGGGGGTAGAAGCTGTTCAGCTGTCTTATGGCTTGGGGGTAGAAGCTGTTCAGCAGTCTTATGGCTTGGGGGTAGAAGCTGTTCAGCAGTCTTATGGCTTGGGGGTAGAAGCTGTTAAGGAGCCTTTTGGTCCCAGACTTGGCGCTCAGGTACAGATTGACGTGTCCATTTCCTGGAAACTGATTAAGTCTGTTAAAACTTTATGGAGACGGGAGCTTCTCCAAAACCCTTGCAGCGTACTCTGTCCAAAATAAGTCCTCTAAACCAGGATTTAAAAAAATGCTTTTCACTATGGTGGAAGAACTGACCAATTTGCTAGCTGTAATGTGTAGTATTCCAAATGGGATATCATCTTTTTTCATCTAATCTGATTTCCAAGTGGACATGCTGTAGTGTCTGTTACGATGAGCGAAGGGCGGGAACCCAAGAGCGGAAGAGGAAGCCGGGATGAATGCACAAAAAGGTTTATTGATTACAGAGAAATGGGGAGTGCAGAACCGTGGTAGCTCAGATGAGTTGCAAAAACCAGGAGTGTAGAGTGAGGTTGGAGTTGGCTGAGTAGAACTTGGGAACAGGTCCTGAGGGGAATCCAAGGTAAGAGTGATATCCAGAGCAAGGTGCTTGGTGGTGAGATGTGGAACAGGAGACAGGAGCCAGAGACAGAGAGGTAACTGCAAGGAGAGGACAAAAATGGTGTAAGGCAGGAAAACGAGCAAAGCAGAGCAACAGGATCTTGAAAATAGACAAAAGGCTAGACTGATACTGACTGAGCAGAGATTACGATCTGGCAGCATGGAGGTGGCAGGAAGGAGTATATGTAGAGGTCTTGATTTATGGGACGATTTGCAGCTGGTAGGGATCTGCTCAGACAGACAGACACAGACCACTGCAAGTTAGGACGACATCGGATGGACACCAGAGGGCGTAGTGGGAGCAGATGTGACAGTGTCATGGCTGATCTGCAACCACAGTTTTGCATTTTGTGGTCGAAAATTTGCGTGCAGGAATCAGGAAACCGCTGTCTGGTCTTATTTTGATACTCAAACGACTGCGATAAAGATGTTCCTAACTGTTTTCGGTTAGCAGTTACAGTGAGTGAGTATAGCTTAAACTTTAAAATAGCAGCTAGGGCTAGGCTAATCCCAAAGAGATGCAGGAAGCACTGACATTTATAGACTTCTCTCTGTGTGTGTGTATGCATGCATACGTGCGTAAGTGCATGATGTGTGTGTGTGTGTGTGTGTGTGTGTGTGTGTGTGTGTGTGTGTAAGAGAGAGAAACAGAGGGAGAGAGAGAGAGATGACAGGGTGATGGAGGGAGAGAGAGATGAAGGGAGAAGGAGAGATGTGAGGAGCTGTAAGGTGACCCAGAGGTGATCTCTTCAAAAACGTTCCCATTTCCTCCAACCTTTGAAGTTTAATTGGACATTTCTCTCCTGAGTGGTGTGTGTGTGTGTTCAGATATGCACATACATCAGAGAAAGCAATGAGGCAACTCTAATGTCCCAAACTGAGGAAGGAAAGCAGCTGACATTTATCAGAGTATACCATGCTGTCATTAGACCAATATTAAATCACCTGGAGAAGGAACCTGAGCTTCTACTGGTCTCACCCACACAGACAACACAAGGATCACACTGTTGTCTGTCAGTGAGGCTGACACTCTCCAGTGGTAAAACTGTGAGCTAATCTCACTGTCTCTGTCCTCTGACTGGAAACCAGGAGAGGCTAATCTCACGGTCTCTGTCCTCTGACTGGAAACCAGCAGAGGCTAATCTCACGGCCTCTGTCCTCTGACTGGAAATCAGCAGAGGCTAATCTCACTGTCTCTGTCCTCTGGCTGGAAACCAGCAGAGGCTAATCTCACTGTCTCTGTCCTCTGGCTGGAAACCAGCAGAGGCTAATCTCACTGTCTCTGTCCTCTAGCTGGAAACCAGCAGAGGCTAATCTCACTGTCTCTGTCCTCTGGCTGGAAACCAGCAGAGGCTAATCTCACTGTCTCTGTCCTCTGGCTGGAAACCAGCAGAGGCTAATCTCACTGTCTCTGTCCTCTGGCTGGAAACCATCAGAGGCTAATCTCACCCTCTCTGTCCTCTGACTGAAAACCAGCAGAGGCTAATCTCACTGTCTCTGTCCTCTGACTGGAAACCATCAGAGGCTAATCTCACTGTCTCTGTCCTCTGACTGGAAACCAGCAGAGGCTAATCTCGCCGTCTCTGTCCTCTGACTGGAAACCAGCAGAGGCTAATCTCGCCGTCTCTGTCCTCTGACTGGAAACCAGCAGAGGCTAATCTCACCGTCTCTGTCCTCTGACTGGAAACCAGCAGAGGCTAATCTCACTCTCTCTGTCCTCTGGCTGGAAACCAGCAGAGGCTAATCTCACTGTCTCTGTCCTCTGACTGGAAACTATCAGAGGCTAATCTCACTGTCTCTGTCCTCTGACTGGAAGCCAGCAGAGGCTAATCTCACCGTCTCTGTCCTCTGGCTGGAAACCAGCAGAGGCTAATCTCGCCGTCTCTGTCCTCTGACTGGAAACCAGCAGAGGCTAATCTCGCCGTCTCTGTCCTCTGACTGGAAACCAGCAGAGGCTAATCTCACCGTCTCTGTCCTCTGACTGGAAACCAGCAGAGGCTAATCTCACCGTCTCTGTACTCTGACTGGAAACCAGCAGAGGCTAATCTCACGGTCTCTGTCCTCTGGCTGGAAACCAGCAGAGGCTAATCTCACTGTCTCTGTCCTCTGGCTGGAAACCAGCAGAGGCTAATCTCACTGTCTCTGTCCTCTGACTGGAAACCAGCAGAGGCTAATCTCACCGTCTCTGTCCTCTGACTGGAAACCAGCAGAGGCTAATCTCGTCGTCTCTGTCCTCTGACTGGAAACCAGCAGAGGCTAATCTCACCGTCTCTGTCCTCTGACTGGAAACCAGCAGAGGCTAATCTCGCCGTCTCTGTCCTCTGACTGGAAACCAGCAGAGGCTAATCTCGCCGTCTCTGTCCTCTGACTGGAAACCAGCAGAGGCTAATCTCACTGTCTCTGTCCTCTGGCTGGAAACCAGCAGAGGCTAATCTCACTGTCTCTGTCCTCTGGCTGGAAACCAGCAGAGGCTAATCTCACCGTCTCTGTCCTCTGACTGGAAACCAGCAGAGGCTAATCTCACCGTCTCTGTCCTCTGACTGGAAACCAGCAGAGGCTAATCTCGCCGTCTCTGTCCTCTGACTGGAAACCAGCAGAGGCTAATCTCGCCGTCTCTGTCCTCTGACTGGAAACCAGCAGAGGCTAATCTCACTGTCTCTGTCCTCTGGCTGGAAACCAGCAGAGGCTAATCTCACTGTCTCTGTCCTCTGGCTGGAAACCAGCAGAGGCTAATCTCACTGTCTCTGTCCTCTGGCTGGAAACCAGCAGAGGCTAATCTCACTGTCTCTGTTCTCTGACTGGAAACCAGCAGAGGCTAATCTCACCGTCTCTGTCCTCTGACTGGAAACAAGCAGAGGCTAATCTCGTCGTCTCTGTCCTCTGACTGGAAACCAGCAGAGGCTAATCTCACTGTCTCTGTCCTCTGGCTGGAAACCAGCAGAGGCTAATCTCACTGTCTCTGTCCTCTGGCTGGAAACCAGCAGAGGCTAATCTCACTGTCTCTGTCCTCTGGCTGGAAACCAGCAGAGGCTAATCTCACTGTCTCTGTTCTCTGACTGGAAACCAGCAGAGGCTAATCTCACCGTCTCTGTCCTCTGACTGGAAACAAGCAGAGGCTAATCTCGTCGTCTCTGTCCTCTGACTGGAAACCAGCAGAGGCTAATCTCACCGTCTCTGTCCTCTGACTGGAAACCAGCAGAGGCTAATCTCACCGTCTCTGTCCTCTGACTGGAAACCAGCAGAGGCTAATCTCGCCGTCTCTGTCCTCTGACTGGAAACCAGCAGAGGCTAATCTCGCCGTCTCTGTCCTCTGACTGGAAACCAGCAGAGGCTAATCTCACTGTCTCTGTCCTCTGGCTGGAAACCAGCAGAGGCTAATCTCACTGTCTCTGTCCTCTGGCTGGAAACCAGCAGAGGCTAATCTCACTGTCTCTGTCCTCTGGCTGGAAACCAGCAGAGGCTAATCTCACTGTCTCTGTCCTCTGGCTGGAAACCAGCAGAGGCTAATCTCACTGTCTCTGTCCTCTGACTGGAAACCAGCAGAGGCTAATCTCACGGTCTCTGTCCTCTGACTGGAAACCAGCAGAGGCTAATCTCACTGTCTCTGTCCTCTGGCTGGAAACCAGCAGAGGCTAATCTCACTGTCTCTGTCCTCTGGCTGGAAACCAGCAGAGGCTAATCTCACTGTCTCTGTCCTCTGGCTGGAAACCAGCAGAGGCTAATCTCACTGTCTCTGTCCTCTGACTGGAAACCAGCAGAGGCTAATCTCACGGTCTCTGTCCTCTGACTGGAAACCAGCAGAGGCTAATCTCACTGTCTCTGTCCTCTGACTGGAAACCAGCTGTCTTCTGGCTGGAAACCAGCAGAGGCACACGACAGACGAGGAGAGATAAACGTTTTCCACCAGCAGCCAAGTGGAAAACCAGTAACGGTACATTAAAACATCCTACAGTTTACTATAGAATACTACTGTACTTACTATAGAATTCTGTAGTATACTGCAGAATACTATACTACACTGTAGTATCCCTTGATTGAGTCTTGATTACTATAGAATTTTGTAGTATGCTGTAGAATACCATAGTAAATACTATAGCAGTGTTCGCAAAAACATAGCAGTGAATATAGTGAAATAATACAGTATTTATACCATATCATAAACCGGGTAGTTTGGGTACCAGATGCTGATTGGCTGAAACAGCATTTCAGTCGTGTGTCTATCATAAAATATACCACGGGTATGATGCACAAATACTTGTTTACTGTTCTATTTATGTTAGATACCAGTTTATAATAGCAATAAGGCACCTTGGGGGTTTGTGGTTTATGGCCAATATACCACAGCTAAGGGCTGTATCATGCATAACAACATCCCATAGCCGTGGTATATTGGCCATATACCATACCCCCTTGGGCCTTATTGCTTAAGTATGATATAGTACTTTTTCATGTGGGTGTCAAAGTTTGCCCTCTCTCCCCATCTCACCCCTCTCTCCAGTCAATTACTGTAATTAGGGAACCAGCTCCCGAGTGGTGCAGCGGTCTAAGTCGCTGCATCTCAGTGCAAAAGCCTGTATCAGCCTGGTTCGAATCCAGGCTGTGATTGGGAGTCCCATAGGGCAGTGCACAGTTGGCCCAGTGTTGTCCGGGTTTGGCCAGGGTACTGTAGGCAGTCACTGTAAATAAGAAACTTCCATAAAACAATTAACGGAGGTCATGTAGAGAGGAAGAGACTACCGTTGAGTTGCAAGTGGGCGGCTGGGAGACCGTCTTCCTTCCAGTCAGATGTGCACTGACCACACCAGGGTCACCACTGGACATGGTCAGGTGAGATGAACATGACATGACCTCTGTTGAGGGGGTCATGTCAATGGCAACAGCCCAAACTCAGACTGAACGCCTTCTGTCCTCAGCTGTGGTTGTCTCCATAGTAACATACTTCACACAGAGCACAGTAACAGAATTACATTACACATCTGGTTCATCATTTATGGTACAGGGAGATTGTTGATGAGTATTGTACTGCTTTGAGTCTGCCTCTACTCCTGTTTTCTTTACTCTTGAGAGAGAGAGAGAGAGAGAGAGAGAGAGAACGAGAGAACGAGAGAGAAAGAACGAGAGAAAAAGGAGAGAGAGAGAAAGAGAGAACAAGAGAGAAAACAGAGAGAGAACAAGAGAGAAATAGAGAGAGAACAAGAGAGAAATAGAGAGAGAACAAGAGAGAAATAGAGAGAGAACAAGAGAGAAACAGAGAGAGAAGAAGAAGAGAAGAAACAGAGAGAGAAGAACAAGAGAGAAACAGAGAGAGAAGAAAGAACAAGAGAGAAACAGAGAGAGAAAGAACAAGAGAGAACAGAGAGAGAAAGAACAAGAGAAAACAGAGAGAGAAAGAACAAGAGAGAACAGAGAGAGAAAGAACAAGAGAGAAACAGAGAGAGAAAGAACAAGAGAGAAACAGAGAGAGAAAGAAACAAGAGAGAAACAGAGAGAGAAAGAACAAGAGAGAAATAGAGAGAGAGCAAGAGAGAAACAGAGAGAGAAAGAACAAGAGAGAAACAGAGAGAGAAAGAACAAGAGAGAAACAGAGAGAGAAAGAACAAGAGAAGAAATAGAGAGAGAACAAGAGAGAAACAGAGAGAGAACAAGAGAGAAACAGAGAGAGAACAAGAGAGAAACAGAGAGAGAACAAGAGAGAAACAGAGAGAGAAAGAACAAGAGAGAAACAGAGAGAGAAAGAACAAGAGAGAAACAGAGAGAGAAAGAACAAGAGAGAAACAGAGAGAGAAAGAACAAGAGAGAAACAGAGAGAGAAAGAACAAGAGAGAAACAGAGAGAAAGAACAAGAGAGAAACAGAGAGAAAGAACAAGAGAGAAACAGAGAGAGAACAAGAGAGAAATAGAGAGAGAACAAGAGAGAAATAGAGAGAGAACAAGAGAGAAATAGAGAGAGAACAAGAGAGAAACAGAGAGAGAACAAGAGAGAAACAGAGAGAGAACAAGAGAGAAATAGAGAGAGAACAAGAGAGAAACAGAGAGAGAAAGAACGAGAGAGAAACAGAGAGAGAAAGAGAGTGAGAGATCATGGAGTGTCAGTGGGGAGAGCCAGTCAGTCTCTCTTCATCAAATTGAAAAGCAATAAAGAACACAGGGAGAAGAAGAAAAATAAATGTGGGAAAAAAGCCTTCATAATTACAGCAGGTACCTCAATACAGCAGGTTACAACCACATTGTCTGTGTAATACAATAACAACTATGCAGGTTACAACCACATTGTCTGTGTAATACAATAACAACTATGCAGGTTACAACCACATTGTCTATGTAATACAATAACAACTATGCAGGTTACAACCACATTGTCTGTGTAATACAATAACAACTATGCAGGTTACAACCACATTGTCTGTGTAATGCAATAACAACTATGCAGGTTACAACCACATTGTCTATGTAATACAATAACAACTATGCAGGTTACAACCACATTGTCTGTGTAATACAATAACAACTATGCAGGTTACAACCACATTGTCTATGTAATACAATAACAACTATGCAGGTTACAACCACATTGTCTGTGTAATACAATAACAACTATGCAGGTTACAACCACATTGTCTGTGTAATACAATAACAACTATGCAGGTTACAACCACATTGTCTATGTAATACAATAACAACTATGCAGGTTACAACCACATTGTCTGTGTAATACAATAACAACTATGCAGGTTACAACCACATTGTCTGTGTAATACAATAACAACTATGCAGGTTACAACCGCATTGTCTGTGTAATACAATAACAACTATGCAGGTTACAACCGCATTGTCTGTGTAATACAATAACAACTATGCAGGTTACAACCACATTGTCTGTGTAATGCAATAACAACTATGCAGGTTACAACCACATTGTCTATGTAATACAATAACAACTATGCAGGTTACAACCACATTGTCTATGTAATACAATAACAACTATGCAGGTTACAACCACATTGTCTGTGTAATACAATAACAACTATGTGCATAAAGGGCATGGCAGGAACACACATTAATGTCTATCTTCATTAGCCAGGCAGAGCTGCATCAATTATTCTGGTAAATAGGCTTTTCTTCGCTGAGAGAGGATGCTTCTCAAATGGAGCCCTATTCACTATATAGTGCACTACTTTAGACAGGAGCCCAATTCCCTATATAGTGCAGCACTTTAGATCAGAGCCCAATTCCCTATATAGTGCAGTACAGTACTTTAGACCAGAGCCCAATTCCCTATATAGTGCAGTACAGTACTGTAGACCAGAGCCCAATTCCCTATATAGTGCAGTACAGTACTGTAGACCAGAGCCCAATTCCCTATATAGTGCAGTACAGTACTTTAGACCAGAGACCAATTCCCTATATAGTGCAGTACAGTACTTTAGACCAGAGTCCATAGTGCATTTAATAGGGTGCCATTTGGGATGCACCCTGAGAGTCCAGGCCTCAGGGCCAGGTGAGGTACAAGGACATGAACAAAAGGTGTGACTCAGGGTGTGCATCTTGCTCTTTCAAAGGAGATTAAACTGTAATGTATTTTGGAAAGGTGTGTTATGTTGGTTGAGTTGATTTATGTTTGTTTTGGAGTTATTGAGGCTTTTAAAGGGAGGTGTGTTGGAATGAGGTTGATTCTATGTTCCATAGTAGATTCAGTCCCTGTCCCGATCTGGGCTTGAAACAGGAACCCTATGCACAACAACCATTTTTTACTCAAGAAGCATCATCAATGCTGCAAGAAGATCTCGCGGTTTGGCACAATTTGACCTCAGTATTCGATTTGAGGTAAATGTAAACAGTTAGGTTTACGCATGAATTCCGAATGGTTAAGGTAAGGGTTAAGGTAAGGGTTAATGTAAGGGTTAAGGTAAGGGTTAATGTAAGGGTTAATGTAAGGGTTAAGGTAAGGGTTAAGGTAAGGGGTTAAGGTAAGGGGTTAAGGTAAGGGGTTAATATAAGGGGTTAATGTAAGGGGTTAATGTAAGGGTTAAGGTAAGGGGTTAAGGTAAGGGTTAAGGTAAGGGGTTAAGGTAAGGGGTTAAGGTAAGGGTTAATGTAAGGGTTAAGGTAAGGGGTTAAGGTAAGGGTTAATGTAAGGGTTAAGGTAAGGGGTTAAGGTAAGGGATTAAGGTAAGGGGTTAAGGTAAGGGATTAAGGTAAGGGGTTAAGGTAAGGGGTTAAGGTAAGGGATTAAGGTAAGGGGTTAAGGTAAGGGGTTAAGGTAAGGGTTAAGGGTAAGGGGTTAAGGTAAGGGTTAAGGGTAAGGGGTTAAGGGTAAGGGGTTAAGGTAAGGGTTAAGGTAAGGGTTAAAGTAAGGGTTAAAGTAAGGGTTAAAGTAAGGGTCTAGGTTTGCATAGGGTTAAAACTGTCACGCCTGCTCCCACTGCCCCTCTGAGGCGCTCGAGGGCACCAGGCTGCCCATCATTACACACACCTGTCCCCATCACTACCTGCATCAGCGCTCATTGGACTCACCTGGACTCCTTCACTTTGTTGATTGCCCCTCTATATCTGTATTTTCCTCGGTTAGATCCCTGTGTCAGCATTATTGTTGTTTTGTTTTCTCCTGTCCAGACGCTGTTCGTATTCTGTTCCTGTCTGTGTTTCATTAAATGTTCACTCCCTGTACTTGTTAAGTCTCCAGCGTCTGTCCTTACAAAAACAATCGAAGGGTTAAGGTAAGGGTTAATGTTTGGCATACGGTTAAAACGATTGAAGGGTTAAGGTAAGGGTTAAGGTAAGGGTTAAAACAATTGTCTAGCACTGGGATAGAACACACGTCCCTAAGAGCTGGAGCTATTGGCTTACGCCAGTCCTCCATCCCCGTCCACAGCACCCTAGAAAGCCTACTTGATGCTAATAGGGCTCACCATTGCCCCTAGTGTCCAGTTTTGAAGGCATCCCCTGACGCCCTGGGGACCTGGACGAAGTCAAATATCTCCTTGGATATGGAGTGACCTGGCTGCAATACCACTGACCCAGAAAAACTAAGGCATCTCTAAATCCAGAATGATGGTACTGTTAATGTACAGTAGAGATTTGAGAACGTAATGTCTATGTCCTAAATGGCACCCTATCCTCTATTTAGTGCGTTACTTTAGACCAGCGCCCTATGGGGCTGTAAGGAATAGGTCAGGGCCTATTGGTCTCTGGTCAAATGTACCCTATGTCTGTTGTTGACGCTGCTCTGTAGGAATGCACAGATGCTGGTGGCTGGCTTCCTGTGGTTGGCTTGGCTCAACAGAGAGATGGAGCAGTGGCCTTTTATTATTAAAGAAGGATCAGAGATTGCTGTGTCTGCTGTGACAGCTACCGCTGGATAGAGTGGAGGGAGGAAACCATAATACTGACTGACAGGATTAATGTCTATGACAGAGAGAGAAAGAGAGAGAGAGAGAGAGGGAGGATTTGCCCCATTTAAAGGTCATTTCTGATTGAGCTGACATATGCAGCGTTTACAGGTCTCCTCAAACGTGGGGAAATTGCTTTTAAACCATACATTGCTGACAAAGTGCAATGGGATTGAATCCAAGCTTGTGTGTGAGGGAGTTAGTATGTGAATCATAGACTTCATCTGAATGATTTAATAAGAACAGGATGGATGAGCAGAGAGCACAGAGCACAGAGCACTTAGAGGAGACGTTTTATCATGTATCCAGAACATCCTTCCAGTTTCCTTCCAGTTCCAATGGACAACTTTAACTTCTTTGGGACTGGGGGCGCAGTATTGTGTAGCTTGGATAAAAAGGTGCCCAGAGAAAACTCCTGCTACTCAGGCCTAAAATCTAGAATATGCATATTTGTTGTAGATTTGGATAGAAAACACTCTGAAGTTCCTAAAACTGTTTGAATGATGTCTGTGATTATAACAAAACTCATATGGCAGGCAAAAACCTGAGAAAAATCCGACCAGGAAATCTGAGGATGGTAGTTTTTTTCAAGTCATTGCCTATTGAATGTACAGTGTCTATGGGATCATATTGCACTTCCTAAGGCTTCCACTAGATGTCAACAATCTTTAGAACCTTGTTTTAGGCTTCTACTATGAAGGAGGAGGGAATGAGAACTGTTTCAACCAGGTGTCTGGCAGAGTGCCATGAGCTCATTCAGGCGCGCTCCCATGAGAGCAACCTGCATTCCATTGCAATTCTAAAAACAAAGGAATTCTCCGGTGGAACATTATTGAAGATTTATGTTAAAAACATCCTAAATCAAATCAAATTTTATTTGTCACATACACATGGTTAGCAGATGTTAATGCGAGTGTAGCGAAATGCTTGTGCTTCTAGTTCCGGCAATGCAGTAATAACCAACGAGTAATCTGACCTAACAATTCCACAACAACTACCTTATACACACACACGTGTAAAGGGATAAAGAATATGTACATAAAGATATATGAATGAGCGATGGTACAGAACGGCATAGGCAAGATGCAGTAGATGGTATCGAGTACAGTATATACGTATGAGATGTGTAATGTAGGGTATGTAAACATAAGTGGCATTGTTTAAAGTGGCTAGTGATACATTTATTACATAAAGACGGCAAGAAGCAGTAGATGGTATAGAGTACAGTATATATATATATATATATATATATATATATATATATATATATATATATATGAGATGACTAATGTAGAGGATGTAAACATTATATTAAGTGGCATTGTTTAAAGTGGCTAGTGATACATTTATTACATAAAGATGGCAAGAAGCAGTAGATGGTATAGAGTACAGTATATATATATATATATATACTGATACATTTTTAACATACATTTTCCATTATTAAAGTGGCTGGAGATTCGAGTCAGTATGTTGGTAGCAGCCACTCAATGTTAGTGGTGGCTGTTTAACAGTCTGATGGCCTTGAGATAGAAGCTGTTTTTCAGTCTCTCGGTCCCAGATTTGATGCACCTGTACTGACCTCGCCTTCTGGATGATAGCGGGGTGAACAGTCAGTGGCTCGGGTGGTTGTTGTCCTTGATGATCTTTATGGCCTTCCTGTGACATCGGTTGGTGTAGGTGTCCTGGAAGGCAGGTAGTTTGCCCTCGTGATGCGTTATGCAGACCTCACTACCCTCTGGAGAGCCTTACGGTTGTGGGCGGAGAAGTTGCCCTACCAGGCGGTGATACAGCCCGACAGGATGCTCTCGATTGTGCATCTGTAAAAGTGTGTGAGTGCTTTTAGTGACAAGCCAAATTTCTTCAGCCTCCTGAGGTTGAAGAGGCACTGTTGCACCTTCTTCAACACGCTGTCTGTGTGAGTGGACCAATTCAGTTTGTCCGTGATGTGTACGCCGAGGAACTTAAAAACTTTTTGCCCTCTCCACTACTGTGGGGCCCCAGTGTTGAGGATCAGCGGATGGAGATGTTGTTACCTACCCTCACCACCTGGGGGCGACCCGTCAGGAAGTCCAGTACCCAGTTGCACAGGGCGGGGTCGAGACCCAGCTTGATGATGAGTTTGGAAGGTACTATGGTGTTAAATGCTTAGCTGTAGTCGATGAACAGCATTCTCACATAGGTCTTCCTCTTGTCCAGATGGGTTAGGGCAGTGTGCAGTGTGGTTGCGTCGGTAAGCAAATTGGATTGGGTCTAGGGTGTCAGGTAGGCTGGAGGTGATATGGTCCTTGACTAGTCTCTCAAAGAACTTCATGATGACGGAAGTGAGTGCTACGGGGAAGTAGCCATTTAGCTCAGTTACCTTAGCTTTCTTGGGAACAGGAACAATGGTGGCCCTCTTGATGCATGTGGGGACAGCAGACTGGGATAAGGATTGATTGAATATGTCCGTAAACACACCAGCCAGCTGGTCTGCGCATGCTCTGAAGACGCGGCTGGGGATGCTGTCTGGGCCTGCAGCCTTGCGAGGGTTAACACGTTTAAATGTTTTACTCACATCGGCTGCAGTGAAGGGGAGTTCGCAGGTTTTGGTAGCGGGCCGTGTCAGTGGCACTGTATTGTCCTCAAAGCGAGCAAAGAAGTTATTTAGTCTGTCTGGGAGCAAGACATCCTGGTCCACGACGGGGCTGGTTTTCTTTTTGTAATCCGTGATTGACTGTAGACCCTGCCACATACCTCTTGTGTCTGAGCCGTTGAATTGAGACTCTACTTTGTCTCTATGACGACACTTAGCTGGTTTGATTGCCTTGCAGAGGGAATAGCTACACTGTTTGTATTCGGTCATGGTTTCCGGTCACCTTACTCCGGGTTAAAAGCAATTGTTCGCGATTTCAGTTGAGCGATTGCTGCCATCAATCCACGGTTTCTGGTTTGGGAATGTTTTAATAGTATCTGTGGGTACGACATCGCCGATGCACTTGCTTATGAACTCGTTCACCGAATCAGCATATTCGTCAATGTTGTTGATGGACGCAATGCGGAACATATCCCAGTCCACGTGATTGAAGCAGTTTTGAAGCGTGGAATCAGATTGATCGGACCAGTGTTGAACAGACCTGAACACGGGAGCTTCCTGTTTTAGTCTCTGTCTATAGGAGTCGTGGTCAGCTTTTCCGAAAGGAGGGCGGGGGGGGAGGGCCTTATATGCGTCGCGGAAGTTAGAATAACAATGATGGGTTTTACCAGCCCTGGTTGCACAATCGATATGCTGATAGAATTTAGGGTTTTGTTTAGGGTTTTGTTTTGTTTTTAGATTAGCCTTGTTAAAATCCCCAGCTACAATGAATGCAGCCTTAGGATATGTGGTTTCCAGTTTACATAGAGTTCAAGGAAGTCCTTTCAGGGCCATTGATGTGTCTGCTTGGGGGGGAATATATACGGCTGTGATTATAATCAAAGAGAATTCTCTTGGTAGATAATGCAGTCGACATTTGATTGTGAGGAATCCTAAGTCAGGTGAAGAGAAGGACTTGAGTTCCTGTATGTTGTTATGATCACACCACATCTCGTTAATCATAAGGCATACCCCCCCGCCCCTCTTCTTACCAGAAAGATGCTTGTTTCTGTCAGCGCGATGCGTGAAGAAACCAGCTGGCTGTACCGACTCCGATAGCGTGTCTCGAGTGAGCCATGTTTCCGTGAAGCAAAGAATGTTACAGTCTCTTATGTCTCTCTGGAATGCTACCCTTGCTCGGATTTCATGAACCTTGTTGTCAAGAGACTGGACATTGGCAAGTAGTATGCTAGGGAGTGGTGCGCGATGTGCCCGTCTCCGGAGCCTGACCAGAAGACTGCTTCATTTGCCCCTTTTACGGCGATGTTGTTTTGGTTCGCCGGCTGGGATCCGATCCATTGTCCTGGGTGGTGGGCAAAACACAGGATCCGCTTCGGGAAAGTCATATTCCTGGTCGTAATGATGGTGAGTTGACGTTGCTCTTATATTCAGTAGTTCCCCCGACTGTATGTAACGAAACCTAAGATTACCTGGGGTACCAATGTAAGAAATAACACGTAAAAAAACGAAATACTGCATAGTATCCTAGGAACGCGAAGCGATGCGACCATCTCTGTCGGCGCCGGAAGTAAAAAGATTGATTCTATTTTCTACGAACTGTAACTGAACTTTACGTCTGGACCTAGTGCTCAGGCCTACTGAATTTGGATTACTGGGCTAAACGTGCAAACAAAAAGGAGGTATTTGGACATAAATGATGGACTTTATCGAACAAAACAAACATTTTTGGGGGAACTGAGATTCCTGGGAGTGCATTCTGATGAAGATCAAAGGTTAGTGAATATGTATAATGTTATTTCTGACTTCTGTTGACTCCACAACATGGTGGATATCTGTATAGCTTGTTTTTGTGTCTGAGTGCTGTACTTGGATGATTGCATGGTGTGCTTTTTCCGTAAAGTTTTGAAATCTGACACAGCGGTTGCATTAAGGAGAAGTGGATCTAAAATTCCATGTATAACAGTTGTATATTTTAGCAATGTTTATTGTGAGTGTCTGTAAATTGATGTGGCTCTCTGCAAAATCACTGGATGTTTTGGAACTACTGAACATAACGCGCCAATGTAAACTGAGATTTTTGGATATAAATATGAACGTCATCGAACAAAACATACATGTATTGTGTAACATGAAGTCCTATGAGTGTCATCTGATAAAGATCAAAGGTTAGTGATTCATTTTATCTCTATTTCTGCTTTTTGTGACTCCTCTCTTTGGATGGAAAAATGTCAGTGTTCTGTGACTAGGTACTGACCTAACAATCATTTGGTGTGCTTTCGTCGTAAAGCCTTTTTGAAATCGGACACTGTGGCTGGATTTACAACAAGTTTATCTTTAAAAGGGTGTAGAATACTTGTATGTTTGAGGAATTTTAATTATGGGATTTCTGTTGTTTTGAATTTGGCGCCCTGCAATTTCACTGGCTGTCGGCGAGGACGCTAGCGTCCCACATATCCCAGAGAGGTTTTTAACTGGCTCTGTGTTTTGTTCCTCTCCCCCACTACTCCCTAGCCAGGGTTACAATGTCATAGGATTTGGCAAGATAGCACAAACAGATCTGGGAATCTAGGATCCGATGCTAACTTTCCACTCCCCTCATCTCCTCTCTGTCATCAGGTAGTGTTCAGCCAGTCAGTCCCCTGGCCCGTTAAACACACAGAACAGGCAGCTATGAGAAGAGTTCAGGAGTAGAGTGACTCTGAGGCTGTGGCAGAGCCCACTGAATTTACTGGTCATATATCTTGATTCTGTTATGTCTCCCAAATGACACCTTATTCCCTAAACTGCGCTGAGAGGTGTACAGCACGGGGTCGAGGAAGAGGAGGAATTGAGTCCCACTCAGTGTGTGTGTGTGTGTGTGTGTGTGTGTGTGTGTGTGTGTGTCCGGGTGACGATTAACTCTGGAGATGAACCAACACCATGACCCTCAGATTTATGGTACAGCAGAGACAGCTCAACATCCTTCCTGTAACAACAGAGACAGATCCACAGCTCAGACACAGTCAGCTCAACAACCCTCCTGTAACAGAGACAGATCCACAGCTCAGACACAGTCAGCTCAACATCCTTCCTGTAACAGAGACAGATCCACAGCTCAGACAGTCAGCTCCACATCCCTCCTGTAACAACAGAGACAGATCCACAGCTCAGACACAGTCAGCTCAACATCCCTTCCTGTAACAGAGACAGATCCACAGCTCAGATACAGTCAGCTCAACATCCCTCCTGTAACAGAGACAGATCCACAGCTCAGACACAGTCAGCTCAACCTCCTTCCTGTAACAACAGAGACAGATCCACAGCTCAGACACAGTCAGCTCAACAGCCTTCCTGTAACAGAGACAGATCCACAGCTCAGACAGTCAGCTCAACATCCTTCCTGTAACAACAGAGACAGATCCACAGCTCAGACACAGTCAGCTCAACAACCCTCCAGTACCCCAGTTTGTCTCCAACAGCAAGTATCAGTGAGGAATTGGAGGGAGGAGAGTCAGAGATTGGAAGGATAGAGATACCTAGTCAGTTCTACAACTGACTGCATTCAACTCAAATGTGTTTTCCTCATTTAATAACCCAACACCTCTGAATCGGAGAGGTGCCTTAGCGGACATCCACTTCATTGGCGCTCAGGGAGCAGTTGTTCTTGGGGGTTAATTGCCTTGGTCAGGGGCAGAACGACAGATTTCGGGGATTCAATCCAAAAGTATGTTGGTTACTGGCCCAATTTTCCTACACGCCAGGCTACCTGCCTACATACAGGTGCACGAATACACACACACTAACAGGAACCAACGACTAACTAATATTTTTCAATGGCGGTTATATAATGCTGTTATTTTTCTTCTCCCAGACTTTGGACTGAGTGTTTAGTCTAATTAGCTCTGGGCTATTTAAAGCTGAGGTGTTATACACTACACACACACACTGTGGGGATGAAGAGAAGAAAACAACCATTAAAAGAGATGTTTTCTAGCAACCAGCCCACTGACAAACAGCTAGGCTAAAGTGGCCATATGCTTTTTTCTTCTGTCATTTGAAATGTCAACATGTTTAACGATGAACCTGTACAAAACCCACCCACGTTCTCTGTTCCCTCTGTTAGGCACACCCTCTGTTGTTAGGCGCGCTGTTCTCCCTTTCGTCTATTTTTCTTCCTCTTCAGTCATCCTCCTCTCCAAGCTGACTGAACTGGTGAGGTAATCCTGTCACCACAACTCCCCATGGTCCCAATCCCACTTCCCGCTATCACACCACCTGTTTCCTTCCCTTTCGCTTTCAGGATGTCACAATGTACAATTGCAATAACCCATTTATGCTTCAGTTTATTTCTGCTTCAGTTTAATTTGATCACTATGATTTAAAATTATTGTGGGCAGTGGGATAATAGCACTCCTTCAGAAATCAGTCTACTGTTTGTAACCTTGTAGTTATTAATGTAGATTCAGTCATAACAGGACATATTTCACTGTAGTACACCAGGGTGAATAACTTATGAAGAAACAAGCCAGACATGTCTGTGTATCGGCAGTGGCCAGAAATTAATATTGCCTATACTCTGAGTGTACAAAACATTAAGAACACCGGCTCTTTCCATGACATAGACTGTCCAGTTGAAAACTATGATCCCTTATTGAGGTCACTTGTTAAATCCACTTTAATCAGTGTAGATGAAGGGGAGGAGACAGGTTAAAGAAAGATGTTTAAAGCTGTAGACAACGGAGCCAAGGATTGTGTATATGTGCCATTCAGAGGGTGAATGGGCAAGACAAAAGATGTAAGTGCCTTTGAAAGGGGTATGGTAGTAGCTGCCAGGTGCAGTGGTTTGAGTCAAGGCGCTCAACAGTTTCCTGTGTGTATTAAGTATGATCCAACACCCAAAGGATATCCAGCCAACTTGACACAACTGTGGGAAGGATTGGAGTCAAGATGGGCCAGCATCTCTGTAGAGCGCTTTCCACACTTTGTAGTCCATACCCTGGCGAATTGAGGCTGTTCGGAGGGTAGAATAGGGTGTAACTCAATATTGAAAAGGTGTTCCTAATGTTTTATACACTCAGTGTATATTCCATTTAGCATACTTCTTTATTCAAAGTTACTTACAGTCATGTGTGCGTACATTTTACGCACAGGTGGTCCTGGGAATCAAACCCACTGTCAACTGAGCTACCATATGTTTCAGATAAGTGCTGTTGAGATTATGTATCTGAACATATTTCAATCGCTGTTGTCAACTAGCTTACATTCAGCCCACCTCTGCCGCCTAGTGCCACTTTACGGAAGCAAGGCTCTACCTAACACACAATTCTTCCTGATCAGGTAACTGAAGTCAGACTCACAAGACTATAACTCTATGAATGTTACCACAATACCTTCAACTGACAGACATATGAAGAGGAAGAGGACTGTTTCAAGCAGCCAAACAGCCTGGGATGGAGTGTGAGATAATTCTCCAAATGAACACAAGATGGGGATAAACTAGCTGTATTAGTTCAACCGCTGAGACGGGAACCAGTTAGTGAGAAAACTAAGGGTGTCATCACTTTATTGCCTGTACTGGGATATCTGAACAATCCAAAATGCCACTTACAGTAGAAAACACTTTTTATACAAAGCAACTTACAGTTCAGTGCATGCATATATTTTCTGTGTACAGTATGTGATATCTGCAGGAATTGAACCTTGCTGAACCTTGCTGTTGCCACACAGGACCGCTGTCTGGTGCTGTGAACTCTTGGTGTCTGAAACGGTCTACTGTGGCCTGTGTACAGTGGCTTGTGAAGATATTTACTCCCCTTGGCATTTTTCCTATTTTGTTGCCTTACAACCTGAAATAAAAACATTTGGGGGGGGTTGTATATCATTTGATTTACACAACATGCCTACCACTTTGAAGATGCAAAATATTTTCTCTTGTGAAACAAGCAAGAAATAAGACAAAAAAAAATACAGAAAACTTGAGTGTGCATAACTATTCACCCCTCCGTCAATACTTTGTAGAGCCTCCTTTTGCAGCAATTTCAGCTGCAAATCTCTTGGGGTATGTCTCTATAAGCTTGGCACATCTAGCCACTGGGATTTTTGCCCATTCTTCAAGGCAAAACTGCTCCAGCTCCTTCATGTTGGATGGGTTCTGCTGGTGTACAGCAATCTTTAAGTCATACCACAGATTCTCAATTGGATTGAGGTCTGGGCTTTGACTAGGCCATTCCAAGACGTTTAAATGTTTCCCCATAAACCACTCGAGTGTTGCGTTAGCAGTATGCTTAGAATCATTGGAAGGTGAACCTCCGTCCCAGTCTTAAATCTCTGGAAGACTGAAACAGGTTTCCCTCAAGAATTTCCCTGTATATAGCGCCATCCATCATTCCTTCAATTTTGACCAGTTTCCCAGTCCCTGACAATGAAAAACATGGTATTCTCGGGGTGATGCGAGGTGTTGGGTTTGCGCCAGACATAGTGTTTATCTTGATGACCAAAAAGCTCAATTTTAGTCTCATCTCACCAGAGTACCTTCTTCCATATTTTGTGGAGTCTCCCACATGCCTTTTGGCGAACACTTTAAAAACCTCTTTGGGCTGCAATCCCGTTAACGGGATGATATGACAACAGCCAGTGAAAGTGCAGGGCGCCAAATTCAAAACAAAAATCTCATAATTAAAATTCCTCAAACATACATGTATCTTATACCGTTTTAAAGGTAGTCTTGTTGTTAATACCACCACAGTGTCCGATTTCAAATATGCTTTACAGCGAAAGCACCACAAACTATTATGTTAGGTCACCACCAACCACAGAATAAACACAGCCATTTTTTTCAGCCAAAGAGAGGAGTCACAAAAAGCACAAATAGAGATAAAATTAATCACTAACCTTTGATGATCTTCATCAGATGACACTCATATGTTACACAATACATGTATGTTTTGTTTGATAAAGTTCATATTTATATCCAAAAATCTGAGTTTACATTGGCATGTTACACTCACTAGTTCCAAAAACATCCAGTGATTTTGCATCGATTCAACAGAAATACTCATCATAAATGTAGATGATAATACAAGTTATACACATGGAATTATAGATATACCTCTCCTTAATTCAACCGCTGTCAGATTTTTAAAAAAACTTTACGGAAAAAGCAAAACATGCAATAATCTGATATGGCGCTCAGAAATATAATACAAATAGCCGCCATTTTGGAGTCAACAAAAAACAGAAATTACATGATAAATATTCCCTTACCTTTGATGATCTTCATCAGAATGCACTCCCAGGAATCCCAGGTCCACAATAAATGCTTGATTTGTTCATAATGTCCGTTATTTATGTCCAATTAGCTACTTTTGTTAGCGCGTTTGGTACACCTATCCAAACGCTGGTGCTGGTCGACCATTTCTTCGGACAAAAACTTCAAAAAGTTATATTACAGATCGAAGAAACATTTCAAACTAAGTACAGAATCAATCATTAGGGTGTTTTTATCATAAATCCTCAATAAAGTTTCAACAGGAGAATTCCTTTGGGTCTTGAGGAGGAACGGAACGCAGGAAGATATCATCTGGTATGCGGGTGATCGGGAAATGGCTCTCTGCCAGTAGCCTGACTCATTCCCCTCTTATTCAGTCCCACAACACAGTAGAAACCTCATTCAAGTTTCTATAGACAGCTGACATCTAGTGGAAGCCCTAGGAAGTGAATCTTCATTCATGTCCCAATGTGATTTCAATAGGGAATGGGTTGAAAATATACCAACCTCAGATTTCTCACTTCCTGTTTGGATTTCTTCTCAGGTTTTTGCCTGCCATATGAGCTCTGTTATACTCACAGACATCATTCAAACAGTTTTAGAAACTTCAGAGTGTTTTCTATCCAATACCAATAATAATATGTATATATTAGCAACTGAGACTGAGGAGCAGGCCGTTTACTCTGGGAACCTTTCATTCAAGCTACTCAATAGTGCCCCTGCAGCTATAAGAAGTTTTAAAAGCAATGGCTTTTTTCTGGCCACTCTTCTGTAGAAGCCCAGCACTGTGGATTGAAACGGCTTAAAGTGGTCCTATGAAAAGATATTCCAATCTCCGCTGTGGAGCTTTGCAGATCCTTCAGGGTTATCTTTGGTCTCTTTGTTGCCTCTCTGATTAATGCCCTCCTTGCCTGATCTGTGGGTGGTCCACTCTTGGCAGGTTTGTTGTGGTGCCATATTCTTAAAAAATTTTAATAATGGATTTAATGTTGCTCCGTGGGATGTTCAAAGTTTCTGAGATTTTTTTATAACCCAACCCTGATCTGATCTTCTCCACAACTTTTGACCTGGTTGGAGCGCTCCTTGGTCTTCATGGTGCCGCTTGCTTGGTGGTGCCCCTTGCTTCGTGGTGTTGAAGACTCTGGGGCCTTTCAGAACAGGTGTATATATACTGATATCATGTGACAGATCATGTGACACTTAGATTGCACACAGGTGGACTTTATTTAACTAATTATGTGACGTCTGAAGGTAATTGGTAGCACCAGATCTTATTTAGGGGCTTCATAGCAAAAGGGGGGAATACATATGTACACACCACATTTCTGTTTTTTTTATTTTATTTTAAACAAGTTATTTTTTTAATTTCACTTCACCAATTTGGACTATTTTGTGTATGTTCGTTACATGAAATCCAAATAAAAATCAATTTAAATTACAGGTTGTAATGCAACAAAATAAGAAAAACGCCATGGGGGATGAAAACTTTTCCAAGGCACTGTACCTCTCTAGACCCACACCACACCATGTCGCCATCTAATAACCTACCGTAACCCCATAATTATCCACAAAGCTCAATAACTCAGTTGAATTGTGCATGCGCATGAGTTATAGCTCACCCATTCATTAAAGATTCTTCTTTACTCAGACCCTAACATGCATTTGTAATCTACGATGAACATTTATACCTCTATTATAGGCTATATACATTTTTATTATAGCCTACAGGTAACTGCCAGAATAAAGGAAACACCAACATAAAGTGTGTTAATAGGGCGTTGGGCCACCACGAGCCAGAACAGCTTCAATGCACCTTGGCATAGATTCTACAAGTGTCTGGAACTCCATTGGAGGGAGAAATTTAATAATTTGGTGTTTTGTTGATGGGGGTGGAAAACTCTGTCTCAGGCGCCACTCCAGAATCTCCAATAAGTGTTCCAATAAGTGTTCAGATCTTGTGACTGAGACACACACACACACACACACACACACACACACACACACACACACACACACACACACACACACACACACACACACACACACACACACACACACACACACACACACACACACACACTTTAAACCCCCTATGCTCCTTTGAGACCACTCATTCAAAGTCACTGAGATCTCTTATTCTAGCCATGGTAGCCAAAATAATGGGCAACTGGGAATTTTCATACATGACCCTAAGTATGTTAATTGCTTAATTAACTCAGGAACTACACCTGTATGGAAGCACCTGCTTTTAATATACAGTGGTGCAAAAAAGTATTTAGTCAGCCACCAATTGTACAAGTTCTCCCATTTAAAAAGATGAGAGAGGCCTGTAATTTTCATCATAGGTACACTTCAACAAAAAGAAAATCCAGAAAATCACATTGTAGGATTTTTAATGAATTTATCTGCAAATTATGGTGGAAAATTAGCATTTGGTCACCTACAAACAAGCAAGATTTCTGGCTCTCACAGACCTGTAACTTCTTCTTTAAGAGGTTCCTCTGCCCTCCACTCGTTACCTGTATTAATGGCACCTGTTTGAACTTGTTATCAGTATAAAAGACACCTGTCCACAACCTCAAACAGTCACACTCCAAACTCCACTATGGCCAAGACCAAAGAGCAGTCAAAGGACACCAGAAACAAAATTGGGCTGGGAAGACTGAATCTGCAATAGGTAAGCAGCTTGGTTTGAAGAAATCAACTGTGGGAGCAATTATTAGGAAATGGAAGACATACAAGACCACTGATAATCTCCCTCGATCTGGGGCTCCACGCAAGATCTCACACCGTGGGGTCAAAATGATCACAAGAACGGTGAGCAAAAATCCCAGAACCACACGGGGGGACCTAGCGAATGACCTGCAGAGAGCTGGGACCAAAGTAACAAAGCCTACCATCAGTAACACACTACGCAGCCAGGGACTCAAATCCTACAGTGCCAGACGTGTCCCCCTGCTTAAGCCAGTACATGTCCAGGCCTGTCTGAAGTTTGCTAGAGAGCATTTGGATGATCCAGAAGAAAATTGGGAGAAAGTCATTTGGTAAAAACTCAACTCGTGGTGTTTGGAGGACAAAGGACTGAGTTGCATCCAAAGAACACCATACCTACTTTGAAGCATGGGGGTGGAAACATCATGCTTTGGGGCTGTTTTTCTGCAAAGGGACCAGGACGACTGATCCGTGTAAAGGAAAGAATGAATGGGGCCATGTATCGTGAGATTTTGAGTGAAAACCTCCTTCCATCAGTAAGGGCATTGAAGATGAAACATGGCTGCGTCTTTCAGCATGACAATGATCCCAAACACACCGCCCGAGCAATGAAGGAGTGGCTTTGTAAGAAGCATTTCAAAGTCCTGGAGTGGCCTAGCCAGTCTCCAGATCTCAACCCCATAGAAAATCTTTGGAGGGAGTTGAAAGTCCGTGTTGCCCGGCAACAGCCCCAAAACATCACTGCTCTAGAGGAGATCTGCATGAAGGAATGGGCCAAAATACCAGCAACAGTGTGTGAAAACCTTGTGAAGACTTACAGAAAACGTTTGACCTCTGTCATTGCCAACAAAGGGTATATAACAAAGTATTGAGAAACTTTTGTTATTGACCAAATACTTATTTTCCACCATAATTTGCAAATAAATTCATTAAAAATCCTACAATGTGATTTTCTGGATTTTTTTCTTCTCATTTTGTCTGTCATAGTTGAAGTGTACCTATGATGAAAATTGCAGTTCTCTCTCATCTTTTTAAGTGGGAGAACTTGCACAATTGGTGGCTGACTAAATACTTTTTTGCCCCACTGTACGTCGTATCACTCATTTACTCAAGTGTTTCCTTTATTTTGGAAATGACTGTACCTGTACGTTTGACATAACTATGAACCCACAGCCTGTCACGGTGTAGCCAATTTAAATCAAACAACTCTCATTGTTAGCTTATTCATTTAATTAGCTGTTGATAAGAGGCTCCTGTTTAGCTGTAATCAGCTTATTTTTGACCAACCTTTACTTGGCGATACTTTCTTTGTTCTTAATTCAGAAGGCACTGGTGTTTTATGGATGCCTGTGTCCAGTTGCAGGTGGTACTCCAAAAACCAGAGAATATTCAGAAAGATATTAAATCTACTTTTGCACTGAGTGAGGAGTTCCCTTGCCATTTCTTTCTGCCAGACATCTTGCATTGCCCAACCTATTTGCAAAAACGAGTCGTTTCTAGGGCCCAATACGGATCTGGATAAAAGTAGTGCACTATATAGGGAATAAAATATCATTTGGGACAGCGTGTGAGACGACAGATCAGTAAATAAGAACCACAGCAGCGCCCACCACATTGTGTCTGGGGACTCACGCTCATCTACTGGCCCCAAGCCAATTTAATTTAAATGTAAATTTCAGCGATGCGTGGAATTAAATGGCTTATATTAGCAAAAAAAAGTTAAGTTAATACATGTATTTCAGACAGTCTCTCCAAACTCCACAACTCTAATTTCTCTATGTAATATACTAGAGCTACTAAGGGGCGGGGCAGGGGATGGGCTGATGAAATGCATATTGTTTCAAACATTCTCCTCAACTGTTAGCCAATGGCATATATTTTTGAGTGTTATTTGTGTAAAGGCTCAAATACTCATCGATTTGGATTGGAGATGGTTAAAAGCACAACGACAGGAGAATGGAACAACTTCAGTATTGAGAGGAGGAGAGAGAGAGAGCAGAAGGAGAAATGAGAAGGGAGGAAGCGGAAAGAGATATGGCAGGTCTGGCAGCAAAGCAGCATGGTAGTTAGATTAACTGCAGGGTTGTTCAGATTCAGATGTTTGTGAATAGTAGAATAATGTAATCTGGCCCCGGAACAGACCACTGGAAACATACTCTATGTTCATTTATAGCTCAACTCTTGAGGAATTTCTGTGAATTAAGGTTTTTCAGTTTGTGGTTTCAAAGTGGAGGAGTGGCTGTCAGGGTCACATGGTAAGAGATTTACATGGCTGCCATGTGAGGAAAGTGTGGTCTTTTGTCCTCACACAGGACTAGTTATTAGGTGTGAAAACCATGTGACATCAAATCTGGCCTTTGACCTCTCAATTCTACATGGATTTCATGTGTTAAGATAGTCTGACTGCTTGATCTTTGATTCATGAAAGAGATTATTTTATTCTTTAGTAAAATCCATTATGTTAGGCAAAGGGACTGTCCCTTTTCTTACTGGATGCTATGGCTGTGGCCAGGGATGGAATTTAAGCTAGCATGAGGCTAGTACTTTTCAGACCTGCTACAGTAGTAGAAAAATGTGCCCAGATAGCCCGACTGGCCAGTACCCACAATCCCTCTGACATCAGCATATGGTGATTTGTGCCCAGTGGCAGCAGAAGATGACTGCCTATGGCTGCAGCTCTGGTAGTACCCTATTCCCTACATAGTGCACTACATAAATAGAGCACTATATAGGGAACAGGGTGTCATTTGGGACACTACTACATTTTGGCCTTTTAGAGGGGTGAAGTAATGACCCACGGGAGCCCTGTAGCTGTCCTGGGAGACCCTTAGCTGACTTTACACATAACATTGCACTGGTGATAATTATGCAGCTAGGCTTCAGTGGTTCTGGGTTTCCCTGAGCATAGATATGGTCCCTCATGGTCAGTCCTACTAAACATGGACCTTCCATAGGAGAACTGACCTCTACACTTTTAGGTTCTAGATAGCACCTTTTTTTCTAAGTATAGCTTATAGGGTAAACCATTCTTAAGAATATTGTTTAATTTTTCCAATCCATGGTCACATTTAAAAGCAATGCATTAGTTAGGTGGAACATGTACAGTAAAGACACTCAAGAGCAATCTCATTTTTGTCACGCCCTGAGCTTTTTATGTCTCTATTTTGGTTTGGTCAGGGTGTGATTTGCGGTTGGCATTCTATGTTCTTTTTTCTATGTTTTGTATTTCTTTGTTTTGGCCAGATATGGTTCTCAATCAGGGACAGCTGACCATCGTTGTCTCTAATTGAGAACCATACTTAGGTAGCTTTTTCCTCACTTATGTTTTGTGGGTACTTGTTTTCTGTTTAGTGTTCTGTACCTGACAGGACTGTTTCGGTTTCATTTTTTCGCACTTTGTTATTTTTGTTTCAGTGTAATAAAAGTCATGAACACTTACCACGCTGCGCTTTGGTCCGATTCTTCCTCATAAGAACACGACCGTTACAATTTTTGACTATGCTTTTGTCAAAAAGAGTGAAAATTAACATTGGAAGCCTGGCCCTGGGTTACTGTTAACTAAACTGCCCTATGCAGTCTGGAGCTGAGAGTAAGTAACTATTGTGTTGTTCCAATACTAAAAGGGAGTTGGGGAACGAACTGTTAGATAGAGTAGCAAATATAACAAGACAGGAACATGTCAATGGTTATCTACATGTCTCTTCTCCGTATGGTAAGAGCCTTCAGTGTCCTGCCATAACATCATTTTAAAAAGTATAGCACAAAAAATAACATGTTGGCCCTGAAACATCCCATGTGTCATCTCCCTACAGCAACAAACTAGGGACAGAGCATAGCATCAGAGAAACGCTGTCATTTAAGTTGCATAGTGACTATAGATGGCCTTGTTCCTGTGATCCAGGAGGATATGTCTGGCTGGTCATACTAAATGATAAATTCCCTGTTTCTTGGCAGGATCCAAACAGTGTGTGTGTGTTTCTTTCTCACCTTTTTCTCTCTCTCTCTCTCTCTCTGCGTGTGTGCTTATGTGCGTGTGTGTGTGTGTGTGTGCAAAGAGAGAAAGAAAGAAAGAAAGCAGGACTCCGGAGCCTTCTCTTCCTAACAGACTGAAGACCCTTGCTTCTCTCCAGACTGTCTCTATTAGTCCCCTCTGTTGATCTGGGGCCTGAACAGGAGTAGCCACCATAGAGGCTCACTGGTCTGATCTATAATCAGGTTAACCCATCTTAAATGACTTGTTTTTTGGCGGCAGCATCAAGGAGGTCATTTTCTTCTGAGAATCAATTGATCTTATTACAGTAACACTTTATATTACAGCATGGTATAAAACAGTAGGTAACACTTTATTTTGTCATCTATGAACGTTAGAACATCTTAAAGAACACTCTGGCCTTAAATGGTCATAATCTCCACCCAGCATAGCCAGAAGACGACTGGCCACCCCTCAGAGCCTGGTTCCTCTCTAGGTGTCTTCCTGGGTTCCTGCCTTTCTAGAGTTTTTCCTAGCCACCGTGCTTCTACATCTGCATTGCTTGCTGTTTGGGGTTTCAGGCTGGGTTTCTGTATAACACTTTGTGACATCTGCTGATGTAAAAAGGGCTTTATCAATACATTTGATATTTGGATAGTCTGTTAAGCATCTACAAATCGACTATCTACAGACGATCAGTAACATTTCAACTATCTACTAACCCTATCCCTAACCTTAACCCTTATCCTAACCCTGAACTTAACCCTTACCCTAGCCCTAACTCTAACCTAACCATAACCTTAACAAGCAGTTGATTATCAACAGCTCGTATACAGACTATCCAAATAAAGTGTGACAAAATAGTATTTAGAATCTTATTATTTAGCCATTTTAGAGGTGTCCCACACAAATGCCCAAAAACCACTGGGACAATCCCACTTCTGCCACCAATGTGAGAGTGAACAGCTCCGTCACGGAGCTTTAACCAGTGATGTTGAGGTTACAGAGCAAGTACTAAAAACATGGGCATCTTAGAAGAGACAGTAGTAGACCTACATGCAAAGAAGACACCACTACGATAATTCAATTATGGGCAGTAGGCCTGTAAGCACCTCCCATTTTGGATCCAGACTACTTGTAAGGGTTTCCACAGGAATGCATGCATTCACATATCTGTACAAAGAGTCCTTTCTGACTGCCCACGCACAGTAAAGAACAGGGTTGATTCTAAATATAAATGTGTCTATGAACATCGTCCTTCTGCATGATCTGAGCTCGGCTTCTCTAGCCTAGCTCCCATTATGTTCCCAAAAAGTACATCTTATATTGACAAGATATTCGAGTAACCCCTCTAACAATGGAAATATTGTCTTCAACGATGGAAGACAGGCGAGATCAGGTGGGACAGTTCTAGCCAACGTGAGGGCAGACAACAGGCAAACTTAAAGTTGCCGGAATGCCACGTGCATCCACTTATGTCAGTACATTTGTAACAGGCTAAACATTTCAAAACATCTACTCGATCAAATAAGTCTGTCGTAATTCGACACTCTCATAGACCTCCATACAAAAAAGGCTTATCTCACGAGGACAGATTTTGGGTGGAGTAAATCCTCTCGCTTTGCCTTTTCCTCTCTGATATCTTTCCATCCGCCTCCCCTCGTTCGATGCGCTCTGCCATTGATTATCTCTGGATCCTCAGTACTGGCGAGAGCGGTGGTAAACATGGCGTCGGAAGGGATGATTTTAACCAACCACGACCACCAAATACGAGTTGGAATTCTAACGGGTAATTTCCAAATCTGTCTAAAACGTTTGTTGCCACCTCCGGCTACCCTTGTGTGTCAATTGTATATGATTGTCTTTGCTGTCTTGCTCTCCACCGGGTTGTGGCCAGCTAGCTAGCAGAGCTGTGGCTATCTTGTATCGGCTTCTCGAGCCTGTCAAACGGTTAACTTGCTGCCACTCACTGCTTGACCGTGTTCTTGACTTCTGTATCGCTGGTGATTTACAAAGGTTTGTCTCTGTATATATTCTAAAATGTGCATCCTTTCAGTGGTTTTCATACGCAAGAAACACGATATATCCATGAAGGTGAAAACTGTTTAGTGATTTGAATAATTCATGTATTGTACGCAAGGTAAAAGCAACTAGCCTGGCAAAGCAGAGCAGCACGAGCCAGGTTATGCCAGTGTCACGGACTCGAATTTGAGATCTGCATATATGAGAATGAATTCTTACATTAGCTTATTTTCTGTATTGTTGCTAAGCTATACTGTTACCGAAGTATGTGTTGTTTGCCAATTTAGTATTGCTATTCATATGGAAAATAAGCAAATATTTCAGATAGATTGCATCAGTTTTAGTGTGGGAAGGTTGCGACGTAATTTGTTCTCGAGCGTGTCATTTTCATTCGGATTGCTAGTTATATATAGCCGCACCAAACAATACAGATGACTGTTGAAATAGATTTAATTTGGATGCATAACAAAATGGAGCTGTATTTTGGTGCAGCTGTAGTCCCTATAGCCAACCGTGGAGTATAATCGCTTTTTAAAAATCCAAAGGCAAGACTCTGGCTACTGAGCTTTCTATCCCTTTTTCCACTCACCGGACCCTTTTTATATGGCAAGAATAATAGGTCAAAGATGACTCCGTTGGACAACAATGGCATTCCACTGCCTCTGTGCACAAAAGTAACGTGCCTGTCATGCTTCGTGACACACACACACGTTCTTAACTATAGTCCTCCGCGGTAGTCAGATTGCTATCACACACGAGTACCCCACCCCGCCCCCAAGATTCAGGTTAGGCGCTGTCCATTGAATTGTGGTGCTGAAATGGAGCGTATCAGGGCAGCGGTTTATTCAAGAAATATCTAAGGAGTTTTTCCCAAATGACATGTACCGCTACCGCTCTTTTAGCGGCGTTCATCATTAGGCATAGGTACTCTTTCTACCTTCAGCGGAAAGAGTTATTCAGCTTTATTTATGACATCTTGCTGAAGCAGATGCGTATCTGTGGAAAGTAAGCAGTGCTTGACCATTTGCAAGCCTGAATGCTGCCCCCCCCCCGCCCAACATGTCTGCTTCAGAGAGACTGAAATACATTGGTTTCACCTTTGACCTTCAGACAGTCCAATGAGTCTTGCAGTTATTATGAGCTGTTAAGATTGTGGATTTTGTATGCAAATAGAAAATACTAATATAGGCTACTAATTTGACTAGTACGTCAGTATTTTACTGTTGATGACTAATGTGAATGACAGTGATAGTGTCTACAAGCCTACTTGAAGAGGTGAACACACTCTTAGCTAAAAGGGCTGTTTTCTCCCAACATTAAATGCCATCGGTCCTGTCTGTTCTCCGTATGGTCTTTCCTCAAACATAGATCTCAGGATTCCCTCTGTGAAGCCTCTCACTGGGAAATGCCAATGGAAGGGTTCAGTGGCAGACTACACATTTTCTTACCCATTTATATAACAGGCAAACTGAGCCTGTCAGAACTGTGTGTGTGGCCAGGGCTTCTGATGTTACTGTATTAGTATAGTCTGTCTACTGTATGTTCTCAATTAGACATACAGTAGTCCTCCTGGGTTTTAAAATAAGAATTGACTATGAATGATTTATTATTACAAAGTGTGTGTTATTGGGCCTGTCTGTGTGTATTGGGCAGGTGAAAGCACCATATATCCTACCAGCCTGACAGTACAGTATCTCTGTGTTTAACTGTGCCAGAGACAGCTCCTGTGGTGTAGTGAAACCAAAACCTGCTGTGTGTCTAGTGGCTGGCAGCTATGATAATGGGCCTTGTCAGGTGTGTGTGTGTGTGTGTGTGTGTGGTGGCAGCTATGCTAATTGTCCTTGCAGGTGTGTGTGTGTTTAAGGTGAGTGGTGTGCTTCATTTGTGTTGGTCAGGGATATGCAGTATGTGATGGGACTTTAGTAGTAGCCTAAGAAATTGTGCTGTCTGTCTGTCGATCCAGCTGATCAGTCTGCTATCTGTTCGACGGTCTGTCTGTCCTTATGATTTGAGCATCACCCGATCTGTCTCTGTCTGTCCTGTCCAACCGATCTGTCTGTCATATTTTATGTTTAGCCTCCTATAGTCCAGCGAGTGAAAATGCAGTGTGTCTGAGTTATTTAGAATTTTGTGGCGGTATTATCATTAATAAACAAAATAAAAAAACAACTTGGCGTGAGAAACAGAAAATAAAAACCTTTCAAAAAGTCTTCCGGTTCTTAACGTTCCATCTGAAGGAGCTGCGTTTGGCATCAAAGATTCTTCCAGGATGAGTAGAGTAGACCGTCTGCCTGACAGCCCCTGTCTCTTTGCTGTTCAAAGCACTGATCACAACCTGATGCTATGCTACATGCTCAGTCTTCGCTTTCTCTCCCCCCGCCTGCCTTTGCATAACAGCCTCAGTTGCGTGTTGATATCACCATATCTCCTATGTGTGTAAGTAGCAGAAGAGTTTTGTCTGCGTTCAACCTTTTACAAAGACTATTAGTTTGTTGACTTTTCAGACAAATGACCTTGAACAACCAACCCAAGTCTGTCTGCCAGCAATGAAAGAAGTTTGAACGTGTTGATGAGGTGAGAGGACGTGTTGATGGGATGAGAGGACGTGTTGATGGGATGAGAGGACGTGTTGATGAGGTGAGAGGACGTGTTGATGAGGTGAGAGGACGTGTTGATGAGGTGAGAGGACGTGTTGATGAGGTGAGAGGACGTGTTGATGAGGTGAGAGGACGTGTTGTTGGGGTGAGAGGACGTGTTGTTGGGGTGAGAGGACGTGTTGTTGGGGTGAGAGGACGTGTTGATGGGGTGAGAGGACGTGTTGATGAGGTGAGAGGACGTGTTGTTGGGGTGAGAGGACGTGTTGTTGGGGTGAGAGGACGTGTTGGGGTGAGAGGACGTGTTGTTGGGGTGAGAGGACGTGTTGTTGGGGTGAGAGGACGTGTTGTTGGGGTGAGAGGACGTGTTGTTGGGGTGAGAGGACGTGTTGATGGGGTGAGAGGACGTGTTGGGGTGAGAGGACGTGATGGGGTGAGAGGACGTGTTGAAGGGGTGAGAGGACGTGTTGATGGGGTGAGAGGATGGGGTGAGAGGACGTGTTGAACGGGTGAGAGGACGTGTTGATGAGGTGAGAGGACGTGTTGATGAGGTGAGAGGACGTGTTGATGAGGTGAGAGGACGTGTTGATGAGGTGAGAGGATGGGGTGAGAGGACGTGTTGAACGGGTGAGAGGACGTGTTGATGAGGTGAGAGGACGTGTTGATGAGGTGAGAGGACGTGTTGATGAGGTGAGAGGACGTGTTGATGGGAGGAGAGGACGTGTTGATGGGGTGAGAGGACGTGTTGATGAGGTGAGAGGACGTGTTGGGGTGAGAGGACGTGATGGGGTGAGAGGACGTGTTGAAGGGGTAAGAGGACGTGTTGAAGGGGTGAGAGGACGTGTTGATGGGGTGAGAGGACGTGTTGATGAGGTGAGAGGACGTGTTGATGAGGTGAGAGGACGTGTTGATGGGTTGAGAGGACGTGTTGATGGGTTGAGAGGACGTGTTGATGAGGTGAGAGGACGTGTTGATGAGGTGAGAGGACGTGTTGATGGGAGGAGAGGACGTGTTGATGGGGTGAGAGGACGTGTTGATGGGAAGAGAGGACGTGTTGATGGGGTGAGAGGACGTGTTGAAGGGATGAGAGGACGTGTTGAAGGGAAGGGGGACGTGTTGATGGGGTGAGAGGACGTGTTGGTGAGGTGAGAGGACGTGTTGATGGGGTGAGAGGACGTGTTGATGGGGTGAGAGGACGTGTTGATGGGGTGAGAGGACGTGTTGATGAGGTGAGAGGACATGTTGATGAGGTGAGAGGACGTGTTGATGAGGTGAGAGGACGTGTTGATGAGGTGAGAGGACGTGTTGATGAGGTGAGAGGACGTGTTGATGAGGTGAGAGGACGTGTTGATGGGGTGAGAGGACGTGTTGATGGGGTGAGAGGACGTGTTGATGGGGTGAGAGGACGTGTTGATGGGGTGAGAGGACGTGTTGATGGGGTGAGAGGACGTGTTGATGGGGTGAGAGGACGTGTTGATGGGGTGAGAGGACGTGTTGATGGGGTGAGAGGACGTGTTTAAAAAATATATATATATAAAAATTTTATTTCACCTTTATTTAACCAGGTAGGCTAGTTGAGAACACCTTTATTTAACCAGGTAGGCTAGTTGAGAACACCTTTATTTAACCAGGTAGGCTAGTTGAGAACACCTTTATTTAACCAGGTAGGCTAGTTGAGAACACCTTTATTTAACCAGGTAGGCTAGTTGAGAACACCTTTATTTAACCAGGTAGGCTAGTTGAGAACACCTTTATTTAACCAGGTAGGCTAGTTGAGAACACCTTTATTTAACCAGGTAGGCTAGTTGAGAACAAGTTCTCATTTGCAACTGCGACCTGGCCAAGATAAAGCATAGCAGTGTGAACAGACAACACAGAGTTACACATGGAGTAAACAATTAACAAGTCAATAACACAGTAGAAAAAAAAGTCTATATACATTGTGTGCAAAAGTCATGAGGAGGTAGGCGAATAATTACAATTTTGCAGATTAACACTGGAGTGATAAATGATCAGATGGTCATGTACAGGTAGAGATATTGGTGTGCAAAAGAGCAGAAAAGTAAACAAATAAAAACAGTACGGGGATGAGGTAGGTAAAAATGGGTGGGCTATTTACTGATAGACTATGTACAGCTGCAGCGATCAAACATCTGCTATCTGAGCAGCTAACCGAAGTTGGTGAGGGAGATAAAAGTCTCCAACTTCAGCGATTTTTGCAATTCATTCCAGTCACAGGCAGCAGAGAAATGGAACGAAAGGCGGCCAAATGAGGTGTTGGCTTTAGGGATGATCAGTGAGATACACCTGCTGGAGCGCGTGCTACGGGTGGGTGTTGCCATCGTGACCAGTGAACTGAGATAAGGCGGAGCTTTACCTAGCATGGACTTGTAGATGACCTGGAGCCAGTGGGTCTGGCGATGAATATGTAGCGAGGGCCAGCCGACTAGAGCATAGTCGCAGTGGTGGGTGGTATAAGGTGCTTTAGTAACAAAACGGATGGCACTGTGATAAACTGCATCCAGTTTGCTGAGTAGAGTATTGGAAGCTATTTTGTAGATGACATCGCCGAAGTCGAGGATCGGTAGGATAGTCACTTACTAGGGTAAGTTTGGCGGCGTGAGTGAAGGAGGCTTTGTTGCGGAATAGAAAGACGATTCTAGATTTGATTTTAGATTGGAGATGTTTGATATGAGTCTGGAAGGAGAATTTACAGTCTAGCCAGACACCTAGGTATTTATAGATGTCCACATATTCTAGGTCGGAACCATCCAGGGTGGTGATGCTAGTCGGGCGTGCGGGTGCAGGCAGCGAACGGTTGAAAAGCATGCATTTGGTTTTAAGAGCAGTTGGAGGCCACGGAAGGAGTGTTGTATGGCATTGAAGCTCGTTTGGAGGTTAGATAGCACAGTGTCCAAGGACTGGCCAGAAGTATACAGACTGGTGTCGTCTGCGTAGAGGTGGATCAGAGACTCACCAGCAGCAAGAGCGACATCATTGATGTATACAGAGAAAAGAGTCGGCCCGAGAATTGAACCCTGTGGCACCCCCATAGAGACTGCCAGAGGACCGGACAGCATGCCCTCCGATTTGACACACTGAACTCTGTCTGCAAAGTAGTTGGTGAACCAGGCAAGGCAGTCATCAGAAAAACTGAGGCTACTGAGTCTGCCGATAAGAATATGGTGATTGACAGAGTCGAAAGCCTTGGCAAGGTCGATGAAGACAGCTGCACAGTACTGTCTTTTATCGATGGCGGTTATGATATCGTTTAGTACCTTGAGCGTGGCTGAGGTGCACCCGTGACCGGCTCAGAAACCAGATTGCACAGCGGAGAAGGTATGGTGGGATTCGAGATGTTCAGTGACCTGTTTGTTGACTTGGCTTTCGAAGACCTTAGATAGGCAGGGCAGATGGATATAGGTCTGTAACAGTTTGCGTCCAGGGTGTCTCCCCCTTTGAAGAGTTGATGAGGTGAGAGGACGTGTTGAGGTGAGAGGATGTGTTGATAGTGACACGTGTGTGACATCTTGTCTGTTTGGATATTCAACACTCCACAGATCTGTAATTATTGTGTATAACCTCTCTAAAGCCTTTTGTTGGCTGATCTGTGATCAGATATTGTATCTGTAACACCTATAAGACCTGGCTGTCAGTGAAGGAAGGCAGACAGCTAATTCCATCTGGAACTTATGCCCCATAGTCATTGAACACTGGTCACTTTAATAATGTTTACATACTGTTTTACCCACTTTATATGTAAATCAAATTTGATTGGTCACATACACATGGTTAGCACATGTTAATGCGAGTGTAGCGAAATGCTTGTGCTTCTAGTTCCGACCATGCAGTAATATCTAACAAGTAGTCTAACAATTTCACAACAACTACCTTATACACACAAGTGTAAAGGAATGAATATGTACATAAAAATATATGGATGAGCAATGGCTGTGCGGCATAGGCAAGATGCAGTAGATGGTATAGAGTACAGTATATACATATGAGATGAGTAATGTAGGATATGTAAACATTATATAAAGTGGTATTGTTTAAGTGACAAGCGATACATTTATTACATCCAATTTTGAATTATTAAAGTGGCTAGAGATTTGAGTCAGTATGTTGGCAGCAGCCACTCAGTGTTAGTGATGGCTGTTTAACAGTCTGACCATGAAAACAGCTGATGGCACTGACAACATCCCAGCAGAGATACTTAAGAAGGTAGGTTACTTCAGCAAAAGAACGCTCCACCAGTACATCACTGAGGTTTGGGACTGGGAGATCGTCCCCCAACAGTGGCGGGATGCAAACATTGTCACCATCTATAAGAACAAGGGTGACAAGTCCATCTGCAGCAACAGCCGAGGGATATCCACTCTGGCTGTTGCCGGCAAGGTCCAGGCCCATGTGATGCTACACAGGCTGGTGAACAACATCACAGGGGAACTGCTGCCAGAGTCACAATGCGGCTTCAGAAAGAACAGGAGTACAGTCGACATGATATTCACGGCACGGCAACTCCAGAAGAAGTACGGTGAACAACAACAGGACCTTTCCAAGGCCTTCGACACAGAGCAGGGAACTACTATGGGGCATTCTACTCAAATGTGTCTGTCCAGACAATTTTGTTAACATCCTTAGCCGGTTCCATGATGGGATGATGGCTTGGGTGGCCATAGAAGGGTAGGAGTCAATTCCCTTTGGAGTAAGCATCAGTGTGATGCAGGGGTGTGTGCTGGCACCTGTAATCTAACATCTTCCTCTTATTTGTCACCCAACTTCCCCACAAGGAGCATGAGGAGCGATGGACTTCAGGCTGGATGGTTAACCTACTCAACAACAGAAGGCTCCAAGCAATCACCAAGGTTTTGACGGAGCGGGTTCTTGAGCTGCATGACTGCTGATGACTGCGCTCGTGGCCTACACTCCGGAAGACCTTCAGTCTGTCCTTGTAGGGGCTGTGATGGTCTATAGCAGGATGGGACTGTCTATCAACACCACCAAGACAGAGGTGGTTTGACAGAGATGGTTTGCCAATGGAGATCCAGCCCTCCACCCACCTCTTCACTACACCACAGAGGAGTGGACCTCCAGGGTAACAGAAAGCTACGTGACTGTGACTGTTCACTACACCGCAGAGGAGTGGACCTCCAGGGTAACAGAAAGCTACGTGACTGTGACTGTTCACTACACCACAGAGGAGTGGACCTCCAGGGTAACAGAAAGCTGCGTGACTGTGACTGTTCACTACACCACAGAGGAGTGGACCTCCAGGGTAACAGAAAGCTACGTGACTGTTCACTACACCACAGAGGAGTGGACCTCCAGGGTAACAGAAAGCTACGTGACTGACTGCTCACTACACCACAGAGGAGTGGACCTCCAGGGTAACAGAAAGCTACGTGACTGTTCACTACACCACAGAGGAGTGGACCTCCAGGGTAACAGAAGGCTACGTGACTGACTGCTCACTACACCACAGAGGAGTGGACCTCCAGGGTAACAGAAAGCTACATGACTGTGACTGCTCACTACACCACAGAGGAGTGGGAGATGTGAAGTCCGGTGCTATAGACACACCCCCTCTATGAGAGTAACACGGGCACAACTCTGGCGCAGGTACTGCTGGGATCAGTAGCAGAGTGGAAGGTAGAGAGGCCCAATAACCATATCCCAATCACCACAGATAATGCCAAGAACCAAGTAAATGCAGTGATAGAGGCTGGACTGGGGCCACAGGTAGCTTGCTTTGCACTTGTGATCAATTTAGGATCCCAAAGGGGAATCTCAGGTAACCAGATGGACCGTCTCCTTGGGAGGATCAGGAAGGTGGTTTCCTTTTTCCACCGATGTACACATCACGGACAAACTGAATTGGTCCACCCACACAGACAGCGTTGTGAAGAAGGCGCAGCAGCCCCTCTTCAACCTCAGGAGGCTGAAGAAATTCAGCTTGTCACCAAAAGCACTCAAACTTCTACAGATGCACAATCGAGAGCATCCTGCAGGGCTGTTTCACCGCCTGTTACGACAACTGCTCCGCCCACAACCGTAAGGCTCTCCAGAGGGTAGAGAGGTCTGCACAACGCATCACCGAGGGCAAACTACCTGCCCTCCAGGACACCTACACCACCCGATGTCACAGGAAGGCCAAAAAGATCATCAAGGACAACAACCACCCGAGCCACTGCCTGTTCACCCCGCTATCATCCAGAAGGCGAGGTCAGTACAGGTGCATCAAAGCAGGGAACGAGAGACTGAAAAACAGCTTCTATCTCAAGGCCATCAGTGATGGATCGACTTTTAGGACCATAGATAGCTTTAGTTGAGTTGTAGAAATTGTGCATGTCGTTTTTCAATTTGTATTTCCTGTGCCTGCAGAGTATACAAGGTTGTTTGCACTTCTTGCACGATGCATGCTTTTGCTTGCTGAGGGTAGCAGATGTGGGGCTGTCCTGTGCGCTTTGTGTCCAGTAATTTTGTGATGGTGTCAGAATTCTGATAGAAGCAGTGCTTTGCCTCATTTTCAGATGGTAACGTTGAGAAGAGCAGCATAACGTATCTTGGCTAGGAGGATACGGAGAGACATGAGTCTTTCACTTATTCCGCAGGTGTTTCGGTGAGGCTGGGTAGATAACTGTTCAGTCACACGGGTTAGCAGAGAGCAGCTGCCACTCAAGTCCCAACTGCTGGTGACCATAATAGCCCTGTGCCTGCTGGCGACCCTAATAGTCCTGTGCCTGCTGGCGACCCTAATAGCCCTGTACCTGCTGGCGACCATAATAGCCCTGTGCCTGCTGGCGACCATAATAGCCCTGTGCCTGCTGGCGACCATAATAGCCCTGTGCCTGCTGGCGACCATAATAGCCCTGTGCCTGCTTCCCCTGTGAGGTCAGAAGTGGATACCTGCGCAAAGGAAGTTATTTAAAGTTCTGCTGAGGCTGCGCCATCCCCAACAGCACTACTTCACTGTAGGAAGGTTGAAATTCCAGTGGCAAGGGGGGAAACCCAGTATCTTCCACTGCAGGAGGCTTCCTGAACCCGTCTGTCGGCGTCTGCCTACCGCGCGCTGCTTTTCTCTCAGGGTGTGCTCCCCTAGCCTTTGTCGTACCAGACGAACCCACAAGATAGCGAGAGAGTGGCTGATGGCTGCCAGGACGTGTCCACACAGAGGTGAACCTGTACAGACTCATCTCTGGGGCCCACTGCTGCTCTAAGATCCCCTGCCGTACAGACACATCTCTGGGGCCCACTGCTGCTCTAAGATCCCCTGCCGTACAGACACATCTCTGGGGCCCACTGCTGCTCTAAGATCCCCTGCCGTACAGACACATCTCTGGGGCCCACTGCTGCTCTAAGATCCCCTGCCGTACAGACACATCTCTGGGGCCCACTGCTGCTCTAAGATCCCCTGCGGGTTAGCCTGGGGTTTGAAGACAACCAGTTAACGTGTGCAGCTGCGAGGAGGCCCGACAGGAGTCTTGGTTATGGAGAGGGTTTGTACCGGCAAGGGGAGACTTGTAGATGAAGCTGCTCCCCAATTCACCACAAGGGCTAGACTGTGGTAGCGAGTATGCAAGCATGTGGTAAGCAGGCAAGCAACTAACCTCTACCTTGGCACTACTGTACTAGATGCGTCACATGCACCCTCCGGTTGCCCATCGACACATAGGTTACACACACACACACACACAGTGAGGAGAGAAACAACAAAAAGAGCATCAGGGTCAAAATCCTCAGCCAGCATTAATCTATATCCTCCAACCCAATGAGCTGACTTCTCTCCATACAGGAAGTGTGTGTGTGTGTGTGTGTGATGATGATTGAAGCAAGGAAAGAAGAATTATTCTGTTTTCTGCTGCTGCTTTCCTCTGCTTTAAACCCCCCCCCCCCCCCACACACACACACACACACACAGAGCTTAGGAATACCCCTGTTTATTATTATTACTAAACCGTTATGGATGGATGGGGGAAGTACGACGAGGTCACAGTCAGTCAGATATGCTTTAGCTGTACTGTATATAATGAGTTTTTCATTCAACATGACTAATGTGGTGAGAGTCGATGACATTCAGGAGTTGAGCACTGAGCTGAACACTGGACCATGTGGAGAGTATGTTTCCTTCTGACTTGATGCTGCCGAGACCCTGTAGGGTTCTACACTTTTTCAGTTGGTGGCACCAGCACACGATTTGGTCGCACTAATTAATGACAAAGTTATTAATTAACTTTGTCATAAATGACAAAGTGAAAATAGGTTTTTAGAAATGTTTGCAAAGTTGGTAAATGTGGTAAATTTAAATTGATTGGACATGATTTGGAAGGCTCACACCTGTCTATATAAGGTCCCACATTTGACAGTGCATGTCAGAGCTAAAACCAAGCCATGAGGTCGAAGGAATTGTCAATAGAGCTCCGAGACAGGATTGTGTCCAGGCACAGCTCCGAGACAGGATTGTGTCCAGGCACAGCTCCGAGACAGGATTGTGTCCAGGCACAGCTCCGAGACAGGATTGTGTCCAGGCACAGCTCCGAGACAGGATTGTGTCCAGGCACAGCTCCGAGACAGGATTGTGTCCAGGCACAGCTCCGAGACAGGATTGTGTCCAGGCACAGCTCCGAGACAGGATTGTGTCCAGGCACAGCTCCGAGACAGGATTGTGTCCAGGCACAGCTCCGAGACAGGATTGTGTCCAGGCACAGCTCCGAGACAGGATTGTGTCCAGGCACAGCTCCGAGACAGGACTGTGTCCAGGCACAGCTCCGAGACAGGATGGTGTCCAGGCACAGATCTGGGGAAGGGTACCAAAACATTTCCGCAGCATTGAAGATCCCCAAGAACACAGTGGCTTCCATCATTCTTAAATGGAAGAAGTCTGGAACCACCAAGACTCATCCTTCCTAGAGCTGGCTTCCCGTCAAAACTGAGCAATCTGGGTAGAAGGGCCTTGGTCAGGGAGGTGACCAAGAACCCAATGGTCACTCTGACAGAGCTCTAGAGTTCCTCTGTGGAGATGGGAGAAACTTCTAGAAGGGCAACCATCTCTGCAGCAATCCACCAATCAGGTCTTTATGGTAGAGTGGCCAGACGAAAGCCACTCCTCAGTAAAATGCACATGACAGCTTGCTTGGAGTTTGCCAAAAGGCACCTAAAGACTCAGACGCCGAGAAACATCAAGCTCGAGACCCTGGGTCTCGACCCCGCCCTGTGCAACTGGGTACTGGACTTCCTGACGGGCCGCCCCCAGGTGGTGAGGGTAGGCAACGACATCTCCTCCCCGCTGATCCTCAACACTGGGGCCCCACAAGGGTGCGTTCTGAGCCCTCTCCTGTACTCCCTGTTCACCCACGACTGCGTGGCCACGCACGCCTCCAACTCAATCATCAAGTTTGCGGACGACACAACAGTGGTAGGCTTGATTACCAACAACGACGAGACGGCCTACAGGGAGGAGGTGAGGGCCCTCGGAGTGTGGTGTCAGGAAAATAACCTCACACTCAACGTCAACAAAACTAAGGAGATGATTGTGGACTTCAGGAAACAGCAGAGGGAACACCCCCCTATCCACATCGATGGAACAGTAGTGGAGAGGGTAGCAAGTTTTAAGTTCCTCGGCATACACATCACAGACAAACTGAATTGGTCCACTCACACAGACAGCATCGTGAAGAAGGCGCAGCAGCGCCTCTTCAACCTCAGGAGGCTGAAGAAATTCGGCTTGTCACCAAAAGCACTCACAAACTTCTACAGATGCACAATCGAGAGCATCCTGGCGGGCTGTATCACCGCCTGGTATGGCAACTGCACCGCCCTCAACCGTAAGGCTCTCCAGAGGGTAGTGAGGTCTGCACAACGCATCACCGGGGGCAAACTACCTGCCCTCCAGGACACCTACACCACCCGATGCTACAGGAAGGCCATAAAGATCATCAAGGACATCAACCACCCGAGCCACTGCCTGTTCACCCCGCTGTCATCCAGAAGGCGAGGTCAGTACAGGTGCATCAAAGCTGGGACCGAGAGACTGAAAAACAGCTTCTATCTCAAGGCCATCAGACTGTTAAACAGCCACCACTAACATTGAGTGGCTGCTGCCAACACACTGTCAATGACACTGACTCAACTCCAGCCACTTTAATAATGGGAATTGATGGGAAATGATGTAAATATATCACTAGCCACTTTAAACAATGCTACCTTATATAATGTTACTTACTCATCTCATATGCATACGTATATACTGTACTCTATATCATCGACTGCATCCTTATGTAATACATGTATCACTAGCCACTTTAACTATGCCACTTTGTTTACATACTCATCTCATATGTTATACTGTACTCGATATCATCTACTGTATCTTGCCTATGCTGCTCTGTGCATCACTCATTCATATATCCTTATGTACATATTCTTTATCCCCTTACACTGTGTATAAGACAGTAGTTTTTGGAATTGTTAGTTAGATTACTTGTTCGTTATTACTGCATTGTCGGAACTAGAAGCACAAGCATTTCGCTACACTCGCATTAACATCTGCTAACCATGTGTATGTGACAAATAAAATTTGATTTGATTTTAATTTGACAAGATTGTCTGGTCTGATAAAACCAAGATTGAACTCTTTGGCCTGAATGCCAAGCCTCATGTCTGGAGGAAACCTGGCACCATCCCTACGGTGAAGCATGGTGGTGGCAGCATCATGCTGTGGGGATGTTTTTCAGCGACAGTGACTGGGAGACTATTCAGAATCGAGGCAAAAATGAACTGAGCAAAGTACAGAGAGATCTCTAATGAAAACCTGCTCCAGAGCACTCAGGACCTCAGACTGGGGTGAAGGTTCACCTTCCAACAGGACATGACCCTAAGCACACAGCCAAGACAATGCAAGAGTGGCTTTAGGACAAGTCTCTGAATGTCCTTGAGTGGCCCAGCTAAAACCTGGACTTGAATTATATCTGTGCAGCAACGCTCCCCATCTACCCTGACACAGCTTGAGAGGATCTGCAGAGAAGAATGGGAGAAACTCAACAGGTGTGCCAAGCTTGTAACGTCATTCCCAAGAAGACTCAATGCTGTAATTGCTGCCAAAGGTGCTTCAACAAAGTACTCAGTAAAGGGTTTGAATACTTATGTAAATGTTATATTTCAGTTTATTTGATTTGATAGATTAGCAAAACATTCTTAACCTGTTTTTGCTTTGTCATTATGGGTTATTGTGATGTAATTATGGGGTATTGTGTGTAGATTGAGGGGATAAAAATAAAATCAATATTAGAATAAGGCTGTAACGTAACAAAATGTGGAAAAAGTGAAGGGGTCTGAATACTTTCTGAAGGCACTGTAAGAATAATGTGGGCATTACCTGACTAAATTGACAGCATGCTCCTAACTGAAACACACTAATGAAGTCTGTCCATCAGGTAGCTGGTCAGATGTTGAAGAGTTAATGTCTCATGTTTTAAAACGAGAAAATGACCAATAACCGTGTTTGCTTTGTAATCGGAATGCTTTGTAATCGGAATGCTTTGTAATCGGAATGCTTTGTAATCGGAATGCTTTGTAATCGGAATGCTTTGTAATCGGAATGCTTTGTAATCGGAATGCTTTGTAATCGGAATGCTTTGTAATCGGAATGCTTTGTAATCGGAATGCTTTGTAATCGGAATGCTTTGTATGGAATAGACAGTTGAAGCGAACATTCAACCCCCTTCAATTGAAATGGCGGGAAACAAACGACAGCGACGACATCTCTCATTAAAACTGGTCAGAAATTATATCACACAATAATTATATTGGAGCAGTAGAACATCTTAATCGGCCATCATAACGTCAATAACTTTTCAAGGACTTAAGAGCCTAGAGGAAATGTCGGATTTTTAAGGGAGGCTATTCCATGATGACTCAATTCCGCATGGCAAATATTCAACCAAGACTTTGAATTAGTTGAATTCCTGGTTTTCATACCCATTCTTGCCTTAGCATTTTCTAGTAGATATCATAACTTGGAACATCTCTCCTACCGCTGTCGGTTTTCACTCCACGCACCAGCTGTTTGGGAGATGCAAGCTCTCTCTGCCTGACAGGTCATCTAAAGTACCCGCACCCCTTGTATATAATGAAGTTATCATTACTCATTGTGTATCTTTTGTTATTTTTATTACTTGTTTTACTTTTCTATTATTTCTCTTTTTCTTTCTCTGCATTGTTGGGAAGTGCCTGTGAGGAAGTATTTCACTATTAGGTCACACCTGTTGTGCTGTGAAACAGTCCTGTAGCTTAGCATCCGCTTCATCAGACTACTTCCGTATTGAGCGTGTCACTGGTACTTCCTGTAAGAGTTTTTGCTTATAAGCAGGAATCAGGAGGATGACGTTATGGTCAGATTTGCCAAATGGAGGGCGAGGGAGATCTTTGTATGCGTCTCTCTGTGGAGTAATGGGGATCTAGAGTGTTTTAGCCTCTAGTTACATAGCTGACATGTTGCTATCAATTAGGTCAAATGGATTTCAGTTTCCCTGCATTAAAATCACTGACCACTAGGAACTCTTATCTCCTAGATGAGCATTTTCTTGTTTTCTTATAGCCCTATACAGCTTGTTGAGTGTGGTCTTAGTGCACACACAATTGCACTCACTCAAATACACAGAGATAGCTCATAATGTCTACTCTTTTATTCACAATCATTCACTCATGCAAGCAGCAGGGACACATGACATTTCTATAGTAACAGACTGACATACATAGGCTTCCGTCCCAAATGGTACCGTGTTCCCTGCTTGTGTATATGAAGAGAATAGGAGTGCCATTTGGGACACATCCGTACTTTCAGCCCCTTCTATGGATGAGATGATCAGATTATGTTGAATAGAGATTACATTATAGTATGCATCCCTTGGCATTTTGCCATCTGCATGTCAGCACATACAGTATAGCCAATAGGAGGTATGAGACAGGTTTAGTACGGTAGGGCTACTGGAATGACATGCTGTCAGCCTGTTTAGTGCTGTAGTTACTGTAATGTATCCCTTGGCCTTTTGCTATCTGCAGGGCTGCCAGGCAGCCAATTAATGTATGGAGATATGTGATGTGGCAGTGACAAGTCTAGTCTCTTAGCCTGTTTAGTCTTTAGTGCCGCAGAGTTACGGGAATGACATGCAATGGGAATGACATCCTGTTTACTGAGAGACAGTAAGCAGCAGTGACAGTGGTTGTGGGCCTGTTAATTAAGCACATCTACAGCCGGTCTACCTCAGCAGGGTAAAAGCACTGACACATTTATCCTGACCATAGTAGGCATCATAGAGGATTCATAGGCTTAATTTTTTAATTTTTTAAAAATGTTACATTTATTTAACTTGGCAAGTCAGTGAAGAACACATTTTTATTTACAATAACGGTCCACACCGGCCAAACCCGGACGACTCTGGACCAATTTTGCACCGCCGTATGGAACTCCCAATCATGGTCTGTTGTGATACACCTTGGTTCGAATCCAGGCTGAATGTAGTGACACCTCTTGCGCTGAGATGCGGTGCCTTAGGCCGCTGAGCCACTCTGGGGCCCTGGTGACATTCAGTGTGTCTTCCTCTTCCTGGACTTAATCTCTGGAGTCTAACATCGTACCCAACCCGCTGTGTGCCATCTTGCGCAAATGGATTTTGTCCCCCCACACCAAACACGATCACGACACGCAGGTTGAAATATCAAAAACTTTGAAACAACTATATTCATTTGGGGACAGGTCAAAAAGCATTAAACATTTATGGCAAATTCGCTAGCTAGCTTGCTGTTGTTAGCTCATTTTGTCCTGGGATATAAACATAGAGTTATTTTACCTGAAATGCACAAAGTCCTCTACTCCGATAATTAAACCACACATAAAGTGGTCAACCAAATCGTTTCTAGTCATCTCTCCTCCTTCCAGGATTTTTATTCTTTGGACTTTATATGACTTTTGGCATCAGTTTTTTTTAACCTTTTTTAACTTGGCAAGTCAGTTAAGAACAAATTCTTATTGTCAGTGACGGCCTAGGAACAGTGGGTTTAACTGCCTTGTTCAGGGGCAGAACGACAGATTTTTACCTTGTCATCTCGGGGATTCGATCTTTCAACCTTTCGGTTACTAGTCCAACGCTCTAACCATTAGGCTACCTGCCGCCATCATAGTTAACACGACGACCGACCGAACTCAGTTTAACTTTCAATCACCCACGTGGGTATAACCAATCAGGAGATGGCACGTGGGTATCTGCTTTTATAAACCAATGAGGAGATGGGAGAGGCAGGACTTGCACCGCACCGCATTCAGCGTCACAAATAGAACTGACTTCTATTTTAGTGCTTGGCAACGCAGACGCTCGTTGGCGCGAGCGAGCAGCATGGGTGCAATAATTGAATAACGTATGTTTAAATGTATTTTGCAAAGCTCTCGCACGCGACTCGAGCGGTGTGGTCAGCATGTAAGACGTGGGGGTGGGGGGGTTATAAGTTAAAAAAAACTTTAGGTATAAAAAAATAAATATAAAAAATATTTGTTAAAATATAGAATTTGGAATATAAGATATGCATATTAATAGTAGATTTGGATAGAAAACACTGAAGTTTCTAAAACTGTTTGAATCATGTCTGTGAGTATAACAGAACTTATGTAGCAGGCAAAACCCCGAGGACTAACCGTTCAGAATTATAATTTTTTTGGTCTCTGTCTGTTGACTGAGTTCTCATTGGCAAATTATATTTCTTGGGAACCTTTTGTCAGTTCCTACCGCTTCCACTGGATGTCTCCAGTCTTTGGAATTTGGTTGAGGTTATTCATTTGTGCAATGAAGAAGTAGGCCATCTAGGAACTGGGTAACACTGTTGAGAGTGCGCAAGACGTGAAAAGTAGCATGGTTTGTTGTCCTGTATTGAACACAGATAGACCCGTCTACAATTTGATCGATTTATTAATGTTTAAAAATACCTAAAGTTGTATTACAAAAGTTTATAGGCAACTTTGGAAATATTTTGTAGTGAAGTTGCGTTTTTTGGAAGCTTTTTTTTTTCAGGATCAAACGCGCTTTATAAATGGACATTTTGTATATATGGACGGAATTAATCGAACAAAAGACCAATTGTGATGTTTATGGGACATATTGGAGTGCCAAAAAAAGAAGCTTGTCAAATGTAATGCATGTTTTATTTTATTTCTGCGTTTTGTGTAGCGCCTGCAGGGTTGAAATATGCTACTCTCTTTGTTTACTATTGTGCTGTCATCAGATAATAGCATCTTATGCTTTTGCTGAAAAGCCTTTTTGAAATCTGACATGTTGGCTGGATTCACACTGAGTGTAGCTTTAATTTAGTATCTTACATGTGGGATTTAATGAACGTTTGATTTTTAGATCATTTAAAAAAAATTGGCCTCGCTGCATTTTCCCTGTTTTTTGCCCAAGTGGGACGCAGCCGTCCCCTATCCTAAAGAGGTTAATCCCTTTTTTGGGGGGTAGGCACAAAACACCCTTCATACTTCGTACAGTTTTTGAAACCGGTACTGGTCCTGCGACACTGTGGGGCTCGTAGTGCAAAACGGAGAACACCATCGTGTTCGTGAGAATGTCCCCTTTCCACAGTGGGGTTAGTCACATTAGTTTGTAGCCCAAACGGTTCAGATGCTACAAACAGAAGTTGGCACATTGACGATATTGACTTCAGACGAGTCCCCTGCCACTTTTGGAGGATGTAGAACAAAACAGAGAACACCATTGTGAGAGTCTCCCCTTTCCATACACTGGTTTGCTAAAGACGTTTTCGTGAGAAGACCAATTCTCGGGATGTCTCACGGTCTGACAAATGCCGCTCTAGCTCACAAGCAGACGTGCGACACTGGTTGTGGTGGACTGAGCCGTATCCAATGCAAAAAAGTTTAATCTAGAGATATCAGTTGACATTGTTTGTTATGTAACTTTGATCAACTCTAGGGGGTTACAAGCACTTTGAAAGGAGAATCTGGGTCCAGGAAGCCAGCTCCAGTGTGCATATCCTATGCAGTAGTACATTAGTGGTAAAGGGGTCATTGGAACGCAGACCGTTCCATTGACTAGTTAGGTCAGATTTGTTGAATGTGCACCAATCAGTAGATATTCCCCCAAATCCTTCATGATTTACGTATTGTACCAGGCCCACAATGTGGTAACTTATGTCCGATGTTGATATATTTGGCAGTTTTTGCTGCGTAACATTTAGAAGTTGTCCCTTTTCAGGTTTAGAAGAAGTGACTGCTAAATGCTAACTCCCGTTCGTTAGCATAGCTGGCATGCAGAAATCAGTGGTGGTAGTCAAAGCCATTTTTAACTGTAATGCAGTTGATTGGCTAAGATGACATGAACATGTTCTGGGGTTGACATCCATACAAGCATTGTACTCCGATTTTTATCTCAACGTGGTGTGAAATACACATACACAAACAATAGCCTAAATCTAGGATCATTTTGATGGGAGGCAATGAGGAGATTTGGGATCTTTCCCCACCGGCTCTTTCCCCCACACTTTTTCGTGTCAATTCCATTGTTTTGGCCGAGTTGGATTGCCCTCACCGCATCTATGTCATCATGTATAGTGCTTGCTGAAACTGTAGTGTTATAGTGTTGATCTGATGGAGCAGGGTTATGGTAAGGACATGCCACCCTTGTCCACAGTAGGTGTGTCCAGTAGGCTCAGCCAATGACGGAGGTCATCAGTGTGAAGGCTTTTGGGTAATTACTATGTGTTCTCACCACAGGGGAATGGAATTGTGTTTGTGTGTGTTTTCATTCACAGGAGCAGGCAGCCAGTGGCAGGACTCGCGACACTCCCCTCTATAAATCTAAATCTGTTGCTTCCCTCATTATCATCCTTTCCTCTCCTTTCCTAATTATCATCCTACCCTCTCTTCCCCTCATTATCATCCGTCCCTCATCATCCTGCCCTCTCCTTCCCTCATTATCATCCTACCCTCTCCTCTCCTTCCCTCATTATCATCCTACCCTCTCCTCTCCTTCCCTCATTATCATCCTACCCTCTCCTCTCCTTCCCTCATTATCATCCTACCCTCTCCTCTCCTTCCCTCATTATCATCCTACCCTCTCCTCTCCTTCCCTCATTGTCATCCTGCCCTCTCCTTCCCTCATTGTCATCTTGCCCTCTCCTTCCCTCATTGTCATCCTGCCCTCTCCTTCCCTCATTATCATCCTTCCCTTTTCTCTCCTTGCCTCATTATCATCCTTCCCTTTTCTCTCCTTCCCTCATTATCATCCTTCCCTTTTCTCTCCTTCCCTCATTATCATCCTTCCCTTTTCTCTCCTTCCCTCATTATCATCCTTCCCTTTTCTCTCCTTCACTCATTAGCATTCTGCCCTCTCATCTCCTTCCCTCATTATCATCCTACCCTCTCCTCTCCTTCCCTTATTATCATCCTGCCCTCATTATCATCCTTCCCTCATTGTCATCCTGCCCTCTCCTTCCCTCATTGTCATCCTGCCCTCTCCTTCCCTCATTGTCATCCTGCCCTCTCCTTCCCTCATTGTCATCCTGCCCTCTCCTTCCCTCATTGTCATCCTGCCCTCTCCTTCCCTCATTGTCATCATGCCCTCTCCTTCCCTCATTGTCATCCTGCCCTCTCCTTCCCTCATTGTCATCCTGCCCTCTCCTTCCCTCATTATCATCCTGCCCTCTCCTTCCCTCATTATCATCCTTCCCTTTTCTCTCCTTCCCTCATTATCATCCTTCCCTTTTCTCTCCTTCACTCATTAGCATCCTTTCCTCTCCTTCCCTCATTAGCATCCTTTCCTCTCCTTCCCTCATTAGCATTCTGCCCTCTCATCTCCTTCCCTCATGATCATTCTGCCCTCTCATCTCCTTCCCTCATGATCATCCCTACTTTTCCTTTCCTCTCATCCCCTCATTAACATCTCTCCCTCTCCTCCCTTCATTATCATCCTTCCCTTTCCTCTCCTTCCCACATTATCACCCTCTGCTCTGCTCTCCTCTCCCTCGCTCCGACTAGACCTGTCAATCTAAGATGTATGTTTTGGCCTTCCTCATCATTCATCTCCTCTCCACTTTGTCCATCCTTTCATCTTTCCATCCTTTGTGTTCTCATGTCCTCTCCTCGCCCGTCTCTTACTCACTCCATCCCTCCTTACAATGTCCCTTGCTTTCCATTTTTCCCTTAATTTTTCTTCCCATCTCTCTTCCCTTCCTCTTTTCTTTCACCAGTTTTGCTATATTTCTACCCAGTGCAGGATGATGGGGGAACGAAGGGATGATCAGAGGGATGAGAGAGGGGAGGGGGATGGAAAAGCGGGTTAAGGTAGGATTGAGTCAGTCGAGGATGGATCAGCACAGTAGTTTCAAGGAAAAACGTATTCATCTCTCCAATTTTCTTTTCCTGTAAAACCATTTTTTCCCCTCAAATTCTGCATTGAGCTGTTTTATTAGTAAGAAGCATCTATTCAATATTTATAAAACCTCTATAAAGGAGGAGATGCCCTTTATAGAGCTGTTACTGCAAGACTCCAGGACTCTTTTCTATGTCCCAATAGCACCCTATTCCCTATGTAGTGCACTACTTTTGCCCCGGGCCCATAAGACTCTGGTCAAAAGTAGTGCACTATATAGAGGATAGGGTACAATTTGGGATGCAACCCAGGACTCTGCTGCTGCATAATGTAATTATTTCAAACTAATTAAAATGAAGAAACTCCAGGTGATTGTGCTTTTGCTCTTTCTCTCTCTCTTTTTAACCGTCTCTGTCTACAATAAAACATCTCTCTCTAGCTTTCTCCCTCTCTGTCATCAGTAGTGTAGAATGTGTGTGTGTGTGTGTGTGTGTGTGTGTGTGTGTGTGTGTGTGTGTGTGTGTGTGTGTGTGTGTGTGTTAGGGATGCACGGGTCAGCTGTTTGTTCACCCGCACCTGCCCATAATTGCTAATAACACATCTGCAACTGCCCGACCTATATGTGACACATTGAAAATCTGATGCCTGCACCCAACCCTAATCCACTATTATAGTTAATGTGCTGTACAGTTTTGTTTTACTGGGGGTACAGGATATTCTTTTTTTAACCTAATGTATACTGAACAAAAAATATAACTGCAACATGCAAACATTTCAAAGATTGTACTGAGTTACAGTTCATTTAAGAAAATCTGTCAATTTAAATAAATGCATTAGGCCCTAATCTATGGATGTCACATGACTGGGAATACAGATATGCATCTGTTGGTCACAAATACCTTTAAAAAATAGTTAGGGGTGTGGATCAGAAAGCCAGTCAGTATCTGGTGTGAGCACCATTTGCTTCATGCAGTGCAACTCATTACATGTTGCGTTTTATATTTTTGTTCCATATAGATGTGTTCCTGCTTCTAATTTCTGACATTTTGCTAGGCTATTTGTTAGTCAACTTGTTTATAAATTAGCCTAGCTACATTACTTGTTGACCTGGAAGAATAAATAAACCCTTGCTCACCAGAAAATATGTCATAACATAAGTCAGTAAAATGAATGCTTCAATGTAGTTGACATCGGTAGAGTTATCTTTCATCTCTGCTTCTCTCGCACAGCGAAGATGTTTAGGGAACAGGGAGAAAATGCAATTATAGTTTAAAAAAATGGGACAGATTTTCAGTGCAAAATGTCCATATTACATCAGTTTGACCGGTTTTAAGGGAATTAAAAGCTGTGAAAACAGCCCAACATATTTCTGATAGCATTTCACTTTGGCTTAAATACATATGTTATGTGGTTGAAATAATATCAGCTTTTATTATGCTGATAAAGATAGGGACTGTCTGTAAAGGTGCTAACTGCTCATTCATTCTATCAAGATGCTGAAATAAATAAATCATATTTCTCCTCTCCTGTTCCCGATTTAAACATGTACATTTGGTTTATCATTTCACTGCAAGAACTGCTTTGTTCTGCAGGAGATAATATTATACTGAACAAATATATAAACGCAACATGTAAGGTGTTGGTCCCATGTTTCATGAGCTGAAATAAAAGATTCCAGAAATGTTCCATATACACACAAAGCTTATTTCTCTCAAATGTTGGACACAGATTTGTTTATATCCCTTTTAGTTAGCATTACTCATTTGCCAAGATAATTCAGTGATGTTTAATATATGGTATGGCTGTCCTGGCTGTGGTGGTTATACTCAGGTCAGAATGAGAGTCACCGAGATGGAGGTTGGGAAAACACACACATAGAGAGAGATGTAAAGAGAGAGGGGGAACAGCTGCATTGCAGGGTAGTAGATATTCCAGAGGTTGGTCTAATCTCTCTTTCTCTTTCCCTCCCCCTTCCTCACTCTCTCATTCTCTCTTTCTAATAGTATTATGTTCTCCCCCAGCCAGCTTGTATTTCCTAGCAGGTAGAGACTAGAGAGAGAATCATCCTCTGTGTCTTGTTATATAACTATCACCTCGTTTTGATCCTCCCACTTCAAATGAATGAAGAACCGGCCTGGGGCTGGGGTATGGGGCTGGGGTATAGGGCTGGGATTGAGACTGGGGCTGGGGTATAGGGCTGGGATTGAGACTGGGGCTGGGTTATAGGGCTGGGATTGAGACTGGGGCTGGGAATGAGACAAGGGCTGGGATTGAGACTGGGGCTGGGTTATAGGGCTGGGATTGAAACAGGGGCTGGAGTATAAAGCTGGAATTGAGACTGGGGCTGGGATTGAGACTGGGGCTGGGATTGAGACTGGGGCTGGGATTGAGACTGGGGCTGGGATTGAGACTGGGGCTGGGATTGAGACTGGGGCTGGGATTGAGACTGGGGCTGGGATTGAGACTAGGGCTGGGATTGAGACTGGGGCTGGGAATGAGACAAGGGCTGGGATTGAGACTGGGGCTGGGTTATAGGGCTGGGATTGAAACAGGGGCTGGAGTATAAAGCTGGAATTGAGACGGGCTGGGATTGAGACTGGGGCTGGGATTGAGACTGGGGCTGGGATTGAGACTGGGGCTGGGATTGAGACTGGGGCTGGGATTGAGACTGGGGCTGGGATTGAGACTGGGGCTGGGATTGAGACTGGGGCTGGGATTGAGACTAGGGCTGGGTTATAGGGCTGGGATTGAGACTAGGGCTGGGTTATAGGGCTGGGATTGAGACTAGGGCTGGGGTATAGGGCTGGGATTGAGACTGGGGCTGGGGTATAGGGCTGGGATTGAGACTGGGGCTGGGGTATAGGGCTGGGATTGAGACTGGGGCTGGGGTATAGAGCTGGGATTGAGACTGGGGCTGGGTTATAGGGCTGGGATTGAGACTGGGGCTGGGAATGAGACAAGGGCTGGGATTGAGACTGGGGCTGGGGTATAGGGCTGGGATTGAGACTGGGGCTGGGTTATAGGCCTGGGATTGAAACAGGGGCTGGAGTATAGGGCTGGAATTGATACTGGGGCTGGGATTGAGACTGGGGCTGGGGTATAGTAATGGGATTGAGACTGGGGCTGGGGTATAGGGCTGGGATTGAGAATGGGGCTGGGATTGAGACGGGCTGGGATTGAGACTGGGGCTGGGGTATAGGGCTGGGATTGAGACTGGGGCTGGGATATAGGGCTGGGATTGAGACTGGGGCTGGGGTATAGGGCTGGGATTGAGACTGGGGCTGGGGTATATGGCTGTGATTGAGACTGGGGCTGGGATTGGGACTGGGGCTGGGGTATAGGGCTGGGGATGAGTTTTGGACTAAGGCTAAGGCTGGGGCTGAGGTAGAGGTTTGGGTTAAGTCTGGGGCTGAGGTAGAGGTTTGGGTTAAGTCTGGGGCTGAGGTAGGTGTTTGGGTTAAGTCTGGGGCTGAGGTAGAGGTTTGGGTTAAGGCTGATGTAGGGGTTTGGGTTAAGGCTGATGTAGGGGTTTGGGTTAAGGCTGATGTAGGGGTTTGGGTTAAGGCTGAGGTAGAGGTTTGGGTTAAGGCTGGGGTAGAGGTTTGGGTTAAGGCTGGGGCTGAGGTAGGGGTTTGGGTTAAGTCTGGGGCTGAGGTAGAGGTTTGGGTTAGGGGCTGGAGCTAGAGGTTTGGGTTAAGGCTGGAGCTAGAGGTTTGGGTTAGGGGCTGGAGCTAGAGGTTTGGGTTAAGGCTGGAGCTAGAGGTTTGGGTTAAGGCTGGGGTAGAGGTTTGGGTTAAGACTGGAGCTAGAGGTTTGGGTTAAGGCTGGGGTAGAGGTTTGGGTTAAGGCTGGGGTAGAGGTTTGGGTTAAGGCTGGGGTAGAGGTTTGGGTTAAGGCTGGGGCTAGAGGTTTGGGTTAAGGCTGGGGCTAGAGGTTTGGGTTAAGGCTGGGGCTAGAGGTTTGGGTTAAGGCTGGGGCTAGAGGTTTGGGTTAAGGCTGGGGCTAGAGGTTTGGGTTAAGGCTGGGGCTAGAGGTTTGGGTTAGGGGCTGGAGCTAGAGGTTTGGGTTAAGGCTGGAGCTAGAGGTTTGGGTTAGGGGCTGGAGCTAGAGGTTTGGGTTAAGGCTGGGGCTAGAGGTTTGGGTTAAGGCTGGGGCTAGAGGTTTGGGTTAAGGCTGGAGCTAGAGGTTTGGGTTAAGGCTGGAGCTAGAGGTTTGGGTTAGGGGCTGGAGCTAGAGGTTTGGGTTAGGGGCTGGAGCATGAGGTTTGGGTTAGGGGCTGGAGCATGAGGTTTGGGTTAAGGCTGGGGCTAGAGGTTTGGGTTAAGGCTGGGGCTAGAGGTTTGGGTTAGGGGCTGGAGCTAGAGGTTTGGGTTAAGGCTGGAGCTAGAGGTTTGGGTTAAGGCTGGAGCTAGAGGTTTGGGTTAAGGCTGGAGCTAGAGGTTTGGGTTAAGGCTGGAGCTAGAGGTTTGGGTTAAGGCTGGAGCTAGAGGTTTGGGTTAAGGCTGGAGCTAGAGGTTTGGGTTAGGGGCTGGAGCTAGAGGTTTGGGTTAGGGGCTGGAGCTAGAGGTTTGGGTTAGGGGCTGGAGCTAGAGGTTTGGGTTAGGGGCTGGAGCTAGAGGTTTGGGTTAGGGGCTGGAGCTAGAGGTTTGGGTTAGGGGCTGGAGCTAGAGGTTTGGGTTAGGGGCTGGAGCTAGAGGTTTGGGTTAGGGGCTGGAGCTAGAGGTTTGGGTTAAGGCTGGAGCTAGAGGTTTGGGTTAAGGCTGGGGTAGAGGTTTGGGTTAAGGCTGGAGCTAGAGGTTTGGGTTAAGGCTGGGGTAGAGGTTTGGGTTAAGGCTGGGGTAGAGGTTTGGGTTAAGGCTGGGGTAGAGGTTTGGGTTAAGGCTGGGGTAGAGGTTTGGGTTAAGGCTGGGGTAGAGGTTTGGGTTAAGGCTGGGGTAGAGGTTTGGGTTAAGGCTGGGGTAGAGGTTTGGGTTAAGGCTGGGGTAGAGGTTTGGGTTAAGGCTGGGGTAGAGGTTTGGGTTAAGGCTGGGGTAGAGGTTTGGGTTAAGGCTGGGGTAGAGGTTTGGGTTAAGGCTGGGGTAGAGGTTTGGGTTAAGGCTGGGGTAGAGGTTTGGGTAGGCTGGGTAGGTTGGGTTAAGGCTGGGGTAGAGGTTTGGGTTAAGGCTGGGGCTAGAGGTTTGGGTTAGGGGCTGGAGCTAGAGGTTTGGGTTAAGGATGGAGCTAGAGGTTTGGGTTAAGGCTGGAGCTAGAGGTTTGGGTTAGGGGCTGGAGCTAGAGGTTTGGGTTAAGGCTGGAGCTAGAGGTTTGTGTTAGGGGCTGGAGCTAGAGGTTTGTGTTAGGGGCTGGAGCTAGAGGTTTGGGTTAGGGGCTGGAGCTAGAGGTTTGGGTTAGGGGCTGGAGCTAGAGGTTTGGGTTAAGGATGGAGCTAGAGGTTTGGGTTAAGGCTGGAGCTAGAGGTTTGGGTTAGGGGCTGGAGCTAGAGGTTTGGGTTAAGGCTGGAGCTAGAGGTTTGGGTTAAGGCTGGAGCTAGAGGTTTGTGTTAGGGGCTGGAGCTAGAGGTTTGTGTTAGGGGCTGGAGCTAGAGGTTTGTGTTAGGGGCTGGAGCTAGAGGTTTGTGTTAGGGGCTGGAGCTAGAGGTTTGTGTTAGGGGCTGGAGCTAGAGGTTTGGGTTAGGGGCTGGAGCTAGAGGTTTGGGTTAGGGGCTGGAGCTAGAGGTTTGGGTTAGGGGCTGGAGCTAGAGGTTTGGGTTAGGGGCTGGAGCTAGAGGTTTGGGTTAGGGGCTGGAGCTAGAGGTTTGGGTTAGGGGCTGGAGCTAGAGGTTTGGGTTAGGGGCTGGAGCTAGAGGTTTGGGTTAGGGGCTGGAGCTAGAGGTTTGGGTTAAGGCTGGAGCTAGAGGTTTGGGTTAGGGGCTGGAGCTAGAGGTTTGGGTTAGGGGCTGGAGCTAGAGGTTTGGGTTAAGGCTGGGGTAGAGGTGTGGGTTAGGGGCTGGAGCTAGAGGTTTGGGTTAAGGCTGGAGCTAGAGGTTTGGGTTAGGGGCTGGAGCTAGAGGTTTGGGTTAGGGGCTGGAGCTAGAGGTTTGGGTTAAGGCTGGGGTAGAGGTGTGGGTTAGGGGCTGGAGCTAGAGGTTTGGGTTAAGGCTGGAGCTAGAGGTGTGGGTTAGGGGCTGGAGCTAGAGGTTTGGGTTAAGGCTGGAGCTAGAGGTTTGGGTTAAGGCTGGAGCTGTTTTGTTCTTATCCCTCTCTTTACTCTATTCTTTCTGTAAGTAATGTGTGTGGGATATTCCATTGAAACGGAATTATGCTTTAACTCAGTTTTAAAATGCATGCCAAACAAAAATAATTGATTTCAAAGTTTAACAAACCATACGACTCTATGCACAGGGACTACTTTTAACAATTTACACTGAACATTTTACAAAACGACATTTACTGGAAGAACTGCAGATGCAAACTTTGGTAACAGAATGATGATAACATCTCTGTTAAATATCTGTTCCCAATTTAAATTCACAGACACATTGGGCCACATGGAAAACTAAAGGTATAGCAACTGAAATAGACTTAGTAACAGGAAATACATTTATTTCCATGACATAATTTAAAGAGTAGTTTCAAAATAGTTTCAAATACATGCAACTTAAAAGTTACATATCACCAAATGTAGATATGAAATCTCCTGGACAATCAGAGCAACCTTGAGGGAATCATATTTGGGTCAGAAAATAATGTTCATATGGATGGGTAAGATATACAAAACCTTGTAGAGAGAATATCCAACTGACAATCTCTTAGAAAATAATATAAACTATTGGAACAACGACTTTAAAAGAACTGATGTTAGCATGGAGGGAAAGTTGAAGCATAACTAACGAAAATTACAAATGTGTGCTTAATCCATATAAACTCAAGTATAGTTTTTCCTAACCACTGTGCTTCTGCATTGCTTGCTGTTTGGGGTTTTAGGCTGGGTTTCTCTATAGCACTTTGTAAAAAGGCCTTTATAAATCAATTTGATTCATTGATTATACAAGTGTCAAAATTCACATTCGACAGCACAACGGCAGTCATGTCTCAAGTGTAACATTTATAATGATTCAATAATCCATGCTTTCTGGGAATTCTACGAAGTCCAGAAGTTGGGGGCGGAGCTAGAAAGTTGGCTATCAGAATATTACAATGTTAACATACTTTTAATCCTGTCTGCATACAGTTGGAAGTCTGAAGTTTACATACACTTAGGTTAGAGCCATTAAAACTAGTTTACATACACTTAGGTTGGAGCCATTAAAACTAGTTTACATAGACTTAGGTTGGAGTCATTAACTCGTTTTTCAACCACTCCAAAAATGTCTTGTTAACAAACTATAGTTTTTGTGACAATTGTTTACAGACAGATTATTTCACTTATAATTCACTGTGTCAACAATTCCAGTGGATCAGAAGATAATATACACTAAGTTGACTGTGCCTTTAAAAAGCTTGGAAAATTCCAGAAAATGATGTAATTGCTTTAGAAGCTTCTGATAGGCTAATTGACATAATTTGAATCAATTGGAGGTGTACCTGTGCATGTATTTCAAGGCCTACCTTCAAAGTGCAAATCAATCCCAGAACAACAGCAAAGGACCTTGTGAAGATTCTGGAGGAAACCGGTACAGGTATATCCACAGTAAAACGAGTCCTATAGCGACGTCATCTGAAAGGCCATTCAGCACAGAAGAAGCCACTGCTCCAAAACAGCCAGACTACGGTTTGCAACTGCACATTGGGACAAACATCATATTTTTTGGAGAAATGTCCTTTAGTGTGATGAAACAAAAATAGAACTGTTTGGCCATAATGACCATCATTACGATTGGAGGAAAAAGGGGGAGGCTTGCAAGCCGAAGAACACCATCCCAACTGTGAAACACGGGGGTGGCAGCATCATGTTGTGAGGGTGCTTTGCTGCAGGAGGGACTTGTGCACTTCACAAAATAGATTGCATCATGAGGAATGATAATTATGTGGATATATTGAAGCAACATCTCAAGACATCAGTCAGGAAGTTAAAGCTTGGTCGCAAATGGGTCTTCCAAATGAACAATGACCCCAAGCATACTTCCAAAGTTGTGTAAAAATGGCTAAAGGACAACAAAGTCAAGGTATTGGAGTGGCCATCACAAAGCCTTGACCTCAATCCTACAGAACATTTGTGGGCAGAACTGGAAGTGTGTGCGAGCAAGGAGGCCTACAAACCTGACCCAGTTACACCAGCTTTGTCAGGAGGAATGGGCCAAAATTCACCCAACGTTTTATGGGAAGCTTGTGGAAGGCTACCTGAAATGTTTGACCAAAAACAATTTAAAGGCAATGCTACCAAATACTAATTGAGTGTATGTAAACTTCTGACTCACTGGGAATGTGATGAAAGAAATAAAAGCTGAACTAAATAATTTTCTCTATTATTCTGGCATGTCACTTTCTGAAAATATAGTGGTGATCCTAACTGACCTAAGACAGGGAATTTCTACTAAGATTAAGTGTAAATGTATTTGGCTAAGGTGTATGTAAACTTCCGACTTCAACTGTATTTCAAGGCATGGCATATACTGTTTGGGGTGTCGTGAGATACACAATGGGCTGGACGATTCTCTTCTCATCTTGAAAAAACATATACTGAAAACTTGGAAATCAATCAATCCGCCATCATTAACACAATGATTTTTTTTAATCGAAATTTTTAAAGTGCGTTTGCTACTGAGAGAAACAAAATGGTCCCGTTTTTGGCAATCAATAATGCAGGCACTAGGGATGGAGGTGTGGCCAGGCACTAGGGATGGAGGTGTGGCCAGGCACTAGGGATGGAGGTGTGGCCAGGCACTAGGGATGGAGGTGTGGCCAGGCACTAGGGATGGAGGTGTGGCCAGGCACTAGGGATGGAGGTGTGGCCAGGCACTAGGGATGGAGGTGTGGCCAGGCACTAGGGATGGGGGTGTGGCCAGGCACTAGGGATGGGGGTGTGGCCAGGCACTAGGGATGGGGGTGTGGCCAGGCACTAGGGATGGGGGTGTGACTAGAGATGGAGGTGTGGCCAGGCACTAGGGATGGGGGTGTGACTAGGGATGGGGGTGTGGCAAGGCACTAGGGATGGGGGTGTGGCCAGGCACTAGGGATGGGGGTGTGACTAGGGATGGGGGTGTGGCCAGGCACTAGGGATGGGGGTGTGGCCAGGCACTAGGGATGGGGGTGTGGCCAGGCACTAGGGATGGGGGTGTGGCCAGGCACTAGGGATGGGGGTGTGGCCAGGCACTAGGGATGGGGGTGTGACTAGGGATGGAGGTGTGACCAGGCACTAGGGATGGGGGTGTGACCAGGCACTAGGGATGGGGGTGTGGCCAGGCACTAGGGATGGGGGTGTGGCCAGGCACTAGGGATGGGGGTGTGGCCAGGCACTAGGGATGGGGGTGCGGCCAGGCACTAGGGATGGGGGTGTGGCCAGGCACTAGGGATGGGGGTGTGGCCAGGCACTAGGGATGGGGGTGTGGCCAGGCACTAGGGATGGGGGTGTGGCCAGGCACTAGGGATGGGGGTGTGACCAGGCCAGGTTCAGGTTTGGTCCAGTCCGGTAAGTTTGTGGATGTTAACGTCAAGGCATCAAAGAAAACATAAAAGAAATCAAAGCCTTTACTTCAGCCTCATTTTTAAGATGGACAATGGTTGAAAAATGGATCTAGGCCTTAATTTCCCCCAAATATCTATATTATTTTCAATTTGATATTCTCCTATGACCTCACATGTTGGTACTCATGGGTCCTTTTCAATGGAAATGCCCCTGTGTCACTGGGCCTTGTACTGTTGATGTGAAAGGAGAGATGGTAAGAAAGAGTGAGAGATGAGAGACAGAAGAGGAAAGGGTTAATGAGGGAATGGGCGTATGACCCTGTACATCGCTTGGGTTACTCACTCACTCCCTCACTACTAATCTAGTCACTACAACACAGTCATAATGCTCCTTCCTCTCTCTCTCTCTCTCTCTCTCTCTCTCTCTCTCTCTCTCTCTCTCTCTCTCTCGCTCACTCGCTCTTTCTCTCTTTCTGTTTCCTGGAGCTGTGGCACATTGGCATCTCACCAGAGAGAGATGTGGGAATCTCACTATCACCTTGCTACTTCTGGCCATCCCCTCTGACTATTCTACCCTATTCTATATTGGCTACTCTACCCTCCAACACATTTTGAACCACATGGACCTCAGTTGGAGCACAGAAAGAGAGAAGGAGAGAGAGTGACAAGAGTGAGGAGAGAGAAGAGGGGAGAAGATATCCCTCCATCTCTCCCTCTCCTGCAGGGAATTGTGGCCTATGGATCAAGGGTTAGGTGGGGAGAGGGGGTGAGAGGGAGAGTAAAAGGGAGAAGAACGAGTGAAGGAGTGAGAGTGGGGAAGGAGAGTGTAAGAGGAAGAGTTTCTAAGTAGGGGAGAGCACTGGGCATTGAGAGAGAGAGAGTGAAAACGTTTGGGTATAAGGGAATAAGCGGGTAACTGGGAATGCTGCAATTATGAAGTAAGTCTTACACCACTCTGCCTCTCTCTGTCCTCCCCTACTCTCTCTCGCCCCCTCTACTCTCTCTCGCCCCCTCTACTCTCTCTCGCCCCCTCTACTCTCTCTCGCCCCCTCTCTCTCTCTCTTTCTCGCTGTCTCTGTCTCTTTGTATCTCTGTCTCTGATGTGGAGCAGAGTAGAGGATGAAGCAGCAGAGTAGAGAGAGAAAACATGAGGCCATTCAGTGTTGCTGGTTGAATTGTCAGTGCTTTATAATTTATTTACCAGGCTACAGGTCAGTGCTCCAGTACAGACCACACAGCCATGGTGCCATCACACTGCCACAACCACCACACCCTACACCCATTCTCTCTCTCTCTCTCTCTCTCTCTCTCTCTCTTCTCTCTCTCTCTCTCTCTCTGTCTCTCTCTCTCTGTCTCTCTCTCTCTCTCTCTCTCTCTCTGTCTCTCTCTCTCTCTCTCTCTCTCTCTCTCTCTCTCTCTCTCTCTCTCTCTCTCTCTCTTTGTCTGCACTTTACTATATTTAGCTTATCCTTTTCTCATCTTTGTCCTCATGCCTATTTCTCTCTTTTAATTTTTTTTCTCTCTCCCACGCCCTTGAGAAAAGAGTGATGATAGAGACAAGGTGTGATGTCACAGCTAGGGATGCACATTTTGGGGAATATTCAGAGGTGGAAACATTCCATGGGAATTAATGGAAATATATGCAAATTAATATTAATGCCATTTAAATTTAGAGTTTTTTTGCATTCTATATATTTACCATATCATATGGAGACAGAAATAATTGCAAATGATTCAAGCCTTCCAATAGAATTTAAAAAAACTATTTATCCAGGTTCAAATCTCTGTAGGTGATGGCTTTGTTTTGGAAGGTTTGGGAATCGTTTCCTTTTAGGTGGTTGTAGAATTTAATTTAGATCATTAGCGGGTATTGGCCTAATTCAGCTCTGCATGCATTACTTGGTGTTTTACGTTGCACACGGAGAACATTTTTGCAGAAGTCTCAATTTGGTGTTTGCCCCATTTTGTGAATTCTTGGCTGGTGAGTGGACCCCAGACCTCAAACCATAAAGGACAATGGGTTCTATAACTGATTAAAGTATTTTTAGCCAGATCCAAACTGGTATGTCAAATGTTATGTTCCTCTTTTTATATATATATATAATATATATATATATATATATATATATATATATATATGTATATGTATATGTGTTGAAGAGGGTGCGGCTCAAGCTGTGTCCCTGTCTCGCCCCACGGCCCTGTGTTTTTGCCAATTTTAACCGCACGTTCTCTCTATATCTTTGTCTCTCTCTCTCTCTTTTTCTCTTTCGGTCTCTCACCCTTTCTATTTATCTCTACAGTGAGTGACAGCTGCTTCAGGAACCTGGCTGAGGACCGCAGTGGAGTAAACCTCAAAGATCTGGTCCACGACCCATCACTGTGAGTACACACACGCACACAGACTTTGCAGGTGTTATGCCAGGTGCAGCGAAATGCTTATCCAACAGTGCTGTAGAATGTCAGAACGAGTCCATTTAACAAAGTATATATACAGTACCAGTTAAAAGTTTGGACACCTACTCATTCAAGGGTTTTTGTTTATTTTTACTATTTTTTACATTGTTGAATAATAGTGAAGACATCAAAACTACGAAATAACCCCAATGGAAATGTGTAGTAACCAAAAAAGTGTTAAACAAATCAAAATTTATTTTAGAATCTTCAAAGTAGCCACCATTTGCCTTGCACACTCTTGGTATTCTCTCAACCAGCTTCATGAGAAATGCTTTTCCAACAGTCTTGAAGGAGTTCCCACATATTCTGAGCACTTGTTGGCTGCTTTTCCATCACGCTGTGATCCAACTCATCCCAAACCATCTCAATTGCGTTGAAGCCAGGTGATTTGGAGGCCAGGTCACCTGATGCAGCACTCCGTCACTCTTCTTCCTGGTCAAATAGCCCTTACACAGGATGGAGGTGTGTTTTGGGTTATTGTCCTGTTGAAAAACAAATGATAGTCCCACCAAGCACAAACCAGATGGGATGGCGTATCACTGCGGAATGCTATGATAGCCATGCTGGTTAAGTGTGCCTTGAATTCTAAATAAATCACAGACAGTGTCACAGCAAAGCACCATCACACCTCCTCCATGCTTCACGGTGGGAACCACACATGCAGAGATAATCCGTTCACCTACGCTGAGTCTCACAAAGACACGGCGGTTGGAACCAAAAATCTCACATTTGGACTCATCAGACCAAAGGACAGGTTTCCACCGGTCTAATGCCCATTGCTTGTGTTTCTTGGACCAAGCAAGTCTCTTTTTCTTATTGGTGTCCTTTAGTAGTGGTTTCTTTGCAGCAATTCAACCATGAAGGCCTGATTCACACAGTCTCCTTTGAAAAGTTGATGTTGAGATGTCTGTTACTTTGACTCTGTGAAGCATTTATTTGGGCTGCAATCTGAGGTGCAGTTAACTCTAATGAACTTATCCTCTGCAGCAGAGGTAACTCTGGGTCTTCCTTTCCTGTGGCGGTCTTCATGAGAGCCAGTTTCATCATAGCACTTGATAGTTTTTGCAACTGCACTTGAAGAAACTTTCAAAGTTCTTGACATTGATTGTAGAAAAGGCCCATGGAGTTGGTGGAAGAATACTTTAATTCATGGCCACTTGCTCAGCTGGGCCAGGGGTGCTTTAATTAGGTCAGGTAGAAATGTCTGACAGATCTCAACTCCATAAAAGGAGGAAATCACCATCGCCCGATCTCGCTGCTTTCTCTTCCTTAACTCAGTCTAATCCAGAAGTTCTGTGCGTCCATGAACCCAGTAAATATACCACTTTATGGTTAAAGGAATTCCTGTCTCAGTCTCATCCATTCATCTATCACCTGGCCTGTGACCACCTGTTCACCTTCACTGTCAGTCATCCTACCTGTCCAGCTACCCACACTGATTCCACTAATCTTTCAATGGTCCTTCGAGCCGGATAATGACTGAACCAAAGACGGGTGAAAAGGAAATGGAGGAGGAGAAGGAAGAATTATCTCCACTGGAAGGAAGAAGAGAGGAGAAAAGAGCAGCAGAAAGGTCTTGGAACAAATATAAGATCCAGGAGCTAAGCCTAAACCAACAAAGAAGGCTTCATCCTCAACCACCAGCAGCACCAGAAGGACCAGACAAGCACCTGGTTATCTTAAGGATTATGTGGTCGAGTTTCCCACATCAAAGGTCAAGCCCACCAGAGTTCCAAGTGTGATGGATTAATTGTACGTTTCAGCCATCAATCATCCCCTTCAAGCCAAAGACCAGAAACTGCTTTGGGACGGGAAAGTGGAAAAATCCATGGGGGAGGTAATTCCCACCGGTCGACCATCTTCCTGAGGCAGGCTCCGCTCATCCCTTAACTAATGGGAAATCGTCGAGACACTAAAGACGGAGTGAGAGTTCGACCAGTGGATACCCCTTTGGAAGTGGCCATGGCAGTCGCCATTCACTAGCCCTCAGCGATTCACAGACCGCTGTCCTACGAGAGGATGAAACTACTAGCGGTGGAGGAAAATGAGCTTCAGATTGAGGAGGAAAGACGAACGATGTCACCTATTGGATGTGCAGGCTCGTAGAGCTCTACAGGAAAGGGAATTCATTGCCAAGGACCTGGCACAGCAGCGATGGCACCGTCAAGCCAGAAGGGAATTGGAGGAGGCACGGATGGTCTCATCCTTCCTGGAGAGGAACGAACAGGGAGTTGACGTGACCACCCCTCCACATGGACCTGACCTGTCTGCCTTTCTTTCCCAATCTGCCCCTCTGGTACAGCATGGCACACAGTCCCCGGAGGCTCCGGGGTCAACAGCCAACACGGAGCACGGGAGACAGGCCGCTCCGCCAACGCCCTCTATGCCAGTGACACAAGTTAGCATTCCTCCATCTGGACAAAGCATCACTCCTTCGCCTTTACGCCAATTACCAACCAAGGCAAATCGTTCCTTTCGTAGAGGCCAGGCCAGTCCTCAAACAACCGGTCGGAGGGCTCTCGCCCAATTCCGGCTGCCACAAATGGAGGGTCTGGGACAGAAGTGGACCGTCCCAATGAGGCCACAGTGGGCTCATCAGAAGTCCCGGGTTTATCCTTCACGCAACCAGAAGAGGGAGCCAACATTATGAAACTTCTAGTAGCCTCAGCCTATGGAATTCCCAGACCCAAACTGCCATACTTTGAAAATGGAAAGGAGAGTGAATTTGTCCTTTTGGAAATGGCATTGGAGAGCCTACTGGGTATTCACAGTCATCTGTCAGAACGCTACAAATACCAAGTACTAATGGATCATTTGCGGTTTCCCAGTGCATACAGGCTGGCCCAATCCTTTATGCACTCCGCAACACCATACACTGCAGCTCTCCAGGCCTTGAAGGCGAGATATGGTGGGCCACGTCAGCTAGTCCAGAATGAACTAAACAACATCCTGAACACGTCTCCAATTAAAATGGGAGACCATGCTGCCTTCCAAGAATTCTCCCTGGCTGTCCAATCCCTGACCTCGATGCTCCAATCCGTTGAAGGAGAAGACGGGAACGAGCTGAAATGTGGCTCCCACGTTTACAGGCTTCTTAGCAAACTTCCAGTGTACCTCAGAGACAGTTTCATTGAACATTGTTTGAATAAGGGCATCCTGAACGAGGGCTCTAGAAGCACCTATGCTCTTAGAGACCTGGCCGCATGGTTGGAGGTGAAGGCAAAGGCGAAGAGCATCGCTCACCAGGCCACAATCTCAGCCATAGCCACCGGGGGAAGGAAGGAGTTTGAACGCCAGGAGGGACAGAAAAGGCCAAATCCCACTACCATGTACTTAAATAGTGAGGCCGGGGAGGAACCCGGGAAGAAGACCCCTCTCAAGAGCAAGAACATCAAATTCCAGCCTTACTGCCCATATTGCAATAGTAAGGGGCACTTCCTTGGCTCATGCCCCAGGGTAAAAAAGCTCACTCAAACTCAATTGAAGGCCTGGATCACTTCAGGCAAGCGATGCTACAAGTGTGCCCGTAGCCATAAGGCGGAGACCTGCACATTGAGGAAACCCTGCAACCGCTGTAAAGAAATCCATCTCACCGTGTTGCATGATCTAATTCCCCAAGCACAGAAGGAGCAGAGTATGCTCATGGTAGGAGCTGCAAAGGAGCTGTACCTCGACCAGCAGAACCGGTCTCCAAGGGTCATGTTGAAGGTGGTCAAGGTCACTCTGCAAAGTGAAGGGAGAAGCATTGATACATTCGCCGTTCTAGATGATGGGTCAGAAAGAACAATCATTCTCACGGCGGCCACCCGTCAGCTTAACCTGGAGGGGACCCCCGAGACCCTTCATCTCAGAACGGTGCGACATGATGTTATCCAAATGAAAGGCTCTGCTGTAACCTTTAGCATTTCACCTTCAGGAAACAGGGACGTGGCCTATAACATCACCAATACCTTCACGGCAGATGGCTTGAATCTCGCAGAGCACTCCTGCCCGGTAAGTGTTCTACAGAAACAATATCCTCATCTACGAGAATGGCCTCTTCCTAACCTGGCCAGAGTAGCACCACTTATCCTGATTGGGTCAGACCACCCACATCTCGTCACCCCGACTGAGCCTATACGAGCTGGACCAGAAGGAGGGCCCATTGCTGTCCATACATCCTTGGGTTGGGCTGTGCAAGGTCCATCCCATCTACATCTATCCACCCAAGCTGTACAGTCACAGCAAGTCCTCTTCACCAGAAGCAATCCAGATGCAGCCACTGACCTCCTTCGGAATGTTGAGATGCTCTGGAAGATGGACACCTTCTCCAACCGGAAGCTACAGGAGGTCACTCGCTCGAAACATGACTCCTATGCATTAGACCTCCTGGAGAAGAGCACAACCACCACTGAAATGGATGGCGTTTGCAGGTATGCAACCCCACTGCTACGGGTGCCCAACCATCCTCCTCTGGCAACCACGACACGGGCTGTACTCCCACTACTGCGTGGAACGAAGCGACGCCTGGTGAAGAATCCTGAGCTTGCAGAAGTTCATAACCGAGAGATTCATAACCTTGTGAAGGCAGGCTACGTGACAGCTCATGAAGAGGGAAACGCACTCCGTGAATCCTGGTATCTCCCTCACCATGTTATCCAGCAACATGGTGGGAAGTATAGACTTGTCTTCAACTGTTCATTCCAAGCTGCTGGTCAAAGCCTGAATGACTGTCTACTCCCCGGACCAACCTTAGGTCCTTCCTTGCTCGGTGTCCTTCTCCGGTTCCGGCAGCACTCTACAGCCATCAGTGGAGACATCAAAGCCATGTTTCATCAGATTCGTTTACTGCCTTCCGACACCACACTGCTCCGGTTCATATGGCGAGATATGAAACGAGATGCAGAGCCCACAATCTATGAATGGCAGGTACTCCCATTTGGCACCACCTGCAGTCCTTGTTGTGCCATATACCCTCTGAAGAGACACGGACGGGAGCATCCAGACAGTGACCCAGAAGTATTGGATTCAGTGGAAAATGCCTTCTATGTGGATAACTGCTTACAGAGCATCCCATCCATGGCTGAAGCGAAAGCACTCCTTGATAAAGTACGGAATCTCCTGTCCAAAGGGGGATTTGAGGTCCGACAGTGGGCTAGTAACAAAGCGGAGGTTATCCAGCACCTCCCGCCACAAGCTAGGTCCAGTAGCAGTGAACTATGGCTAACGCAGTCTGGTGCTAACCCAGAAGAGCCCACTCTAGGACTGAGGTGGAGCTGCATACCGGATACCCTGGGGTATAACCACCGCTCATCCCCGAGTACCGAAACCACCACTCTGCGCACCATCTATCGGACCCTGGCCAGTCAATACGATCCCCATGGATATATCCTGCCATACACAACTTGGGCCAAAGTCTTAGTCCAGGACCTGTGGCAGACCAAGAGGGACTGGGATGAACCAATCCACCCGGCTGACCTAGTGGAATGATGGATCTGTTGGGAAACAGAGTTAACGGAGCTCTCTGGTGTCCAAATGCCAAGATGTTATGTACCATCCTGTGCTGACCAACTGGGATCATGCCTGGAACTGCATGTGTTCTGTGACGCTTCAGAGCGAGCTTATGGGGCTGTTTTCTATCTTAGAGTGGAGGATAAGACAGGCCACACCCATGTCTCCTTTGTCATGGCCAGGTCCAGGGTCGCACCCAAGAAGCAGTTGTCAATGCCTAGGCTGGAACTCAGTGCTGCCCTTTCCGGAGCCCAGTTGGCCTCTACCTTGCGAGCCGAGCTCACCTTGTCAATCCAAAGGGTCATCTACTGGAGTGATTCGACCACTGTATTGACCTGGCTCAAGTCGGAGTCCTGCAGGTATAAGGTGTTCGTCGGAACTCGCATTGCGGAAATCCAAAACCTAACAGAAGTCCAGGACTGGAGGTATGTTGATAGCATAAACAATCCTGCTGATGACATTACTAGAGGTAAAACCCTTCAGGAACTGGCTCAACCCCATCGCTGGAGCTTGGGACCACCATTCTTGTCCCAACCAGAGAACGAGTGGCCGACAGCCCCCAGGCGTGCGGCCCCTCCGAAACCAACTGAAGCTCATGAGTTAAGGAAGTCCGCCCAATGCTACAGCATCTGTACGGCACCAACAACGGCTCTCCCTGACCTAAAACAATCTCAAACACTGCCGGATGTGATCGCCGCCACAAACCAGACCTCAGATGGGGTAGCTTCTATACCCACCTCCCTCACGGCAGAGACACTACTCCTCCAGCAAGCACAAGCGTTTAGCTTCCCTGAGGAGTTAAAAGCTCTGAAAGCCGGTAGGGAAGTGGCTAAGGACAGCAGTCTTCTCTCTCTTGCTCCAGAATATGATCCAATCCTTGGCGTGATCAGAGTTGGAGGGAGGCTGCGCCAAGCAGAGATTTTGGACCCAGATTCTATCCACCCAATTATACTTGACTCCAGACACCCTCTTTACCAGCCTCCTCATCAAGAGTTATGATGAGAGGCTTCTCCACCCAGGGCCAGAGAGAGTATGGGGACATGAGGCGTAAGTACTTGGATACTTGGAGGACGAGGAGCCATTTGTAAGCACAAATACGCCTTCGGGGAATGTCAGAGATGGCAGGCCGGAGTTACTGTGCCCAAAATTGCAGATTTACCCCCCTGCTCGCTTGTGCCTCCTCAAACCACCTTTCTGGTCAACAGGAGTAGATTGCTTTGGCCCCTTGACAATCAAGCTAGGTCGTCGAGTGGAAAAGCGCTGGGGCATTCTATTCAAGTGTTTGACAACTAGATGTGTCCACCTGGACATACTGGAGAGTTTGGATACTGAAACCTTCCTCATGGCCCTACGACGGTTTATCTCCCGACGGAGGAAACCCTATGAGATCCTGGCTGACAAGGGCACAAACTTCAAGGCAAGAGAAGTCAGGTTGGAGGAAGTCTTCAAAGCCATGGACCCAGCCTCCAGGATCAGCTGAATGACCAACAAATCTCATTCGAATTTAACCCTCCAGGAGCTCCTCATTTTGGAGCGAGAGATCAAATCTTTAAAGACAGCCTTACGAGTCGTCCTGGAAAAATTACTTGTGTCATGCACAAAGTAGTTATCCTAACCGACCTGCCAAAACTATAGTTTGTTAACAAGACATTTGTGGAGTGGTTGAAAAATTTGCAAATAAATTCATTAAAAATGCTCCAATGTGATTTAAAAAAAAAAAAAAATCTTATTTTGTCTGTCATAGTTGATGTGTACCTATGATGAAAATTACAGGCCTCTCTCATATTTTTAAGTGGGAGAACTTGCACAATTGGTGGCTGACTAAATACTTTTTTGCCCCACTATATATGGGGCAGCAGCCTCTAATAGAGGTGGCTATTTAATAGTCTGATGGCCTTGAGATAAAAGCTGTTTTTCAGTCTCTTTGTCCCAGCTTTGTTGCCCCTGTACTGACCTTGCTTTCTGGATGATAGCAGGGTGAACAGGCAGTGGCTCCGGTGGTTGTTGTAGGTGTCCTGGATGGCAGGTAGTTTGCCCCCTGTCAGGCGTTGTGCAGACCACACCACCCTCTGGAGAGCCCTGCGGTTGTGGCCTGTGAAGTTGCTGTCCTAGGTGTTGATACAGCCCGACAAGATGCTCTCAATTCTACATCTATAAAAGTTTGTGAGGGTTTTATGTGCCAAGCCAAATTTCTTTAGCCTCCCGAGGTCTGTGTGGGTGGACCATTTCAGATTGTCAGTGATGTGTACGCCGAGGAACTCCACCTTCTCCACTGTGGTCCCGTCGATGTGGATAGGGGGGTCTTGTCTCTCATCTTGTCTCTCTCTCTCTTCCTCATCCTTCTCCCTCCTTCCTTCTGCATCTCTCTCTCTCACCCTCCATCCAGCCATGTCAACCTCCCTCCCTCTATCCTCGCAGAGTTAAGGGTCAGGTACCAGTGTGTAACGTGCCATATAAATAATCGAATAATCTCGGTCCAATTATTCTGGTGCCACAATTGATATCACAAGGGCAGCATCGTGTTGTGGACGTTTGAGGCACCTGTGTGTGTTGTGGAACGGACCATTGAGGCACCGTGTGTGTGTGTCCTGGTGTTGTGGACCATTTGAGGCACTGTGTGTGTGTGTTTGTGTCCTGGTGTTGTGGACCGTTGAGGCACCTGTGAGTGTTGTGGACCATTGAGGCACCTGTGTGTGTTGTGGACCGTTGAGGCACCTGTGAGTGTTGTGGACCATTGAGGCACCTGTGTGTGTTGTGGACCATTGAGGCACCAGAGGATGGCTGTGATAGATGACTCCATGACACCTCCCTCCCCGTGCCTAGACTGTAATGCTAGCTAAAGGCAAGGCTAGCTAAGTGGTTTCTAATGCCCAGACTGCAAGGATGTCCATGCAGGATGTACCAACACCTGACTACTACACACATACACAGTCTGGGGCTGTACACTAGGATCCATCCACTGTACCAACACCTGACTACTACACACATACACAGTCTTGGGCTGTACACTAGTACACCAGTTAAAGACACTCATAAACTTGGAAACACACACAAGCACACACACAGAGATGGAGACACACACACACAGATACGCACACACATACACACACACATAGAGAGAGACAAACACTACCCACACAGTGTGGCCCTGCAAAAAGTAGCGTCAGGGTAGGCTAGTGGTTAGAGCGTTGCACTAGTAACCGGAAGTTTGCAAGTTCAAACCCCCGAGCTGACAAGGTACACATCTGTTGTTCTACCTTAATTTAACTAGGCCGTCATTGAAGAATTTGTTCTTAAGTTCTTAACTGACTTGCCTAGTTAAAGGTAAAAATTAAAATAAACATTTAACTTAAATTACATTACACTTTACCATGAAATGCTTAATTACGAGCCCTTTCCCAACAATGCAGTCAGAAAGTTAAAATTAATTGCACCCAAAAAATAATGCGTATGTAGTGTGTCTACGTGTGTGTTAGTGTCAGTGTAGTGTGAGTGACCGTGTGTGGCGGTGCTGTGATCAAGGGACAGGATGCTCTGAGTCGCTAATGAGTGTTGGCAGGGATAGACAGAAATAGGATTGGAGGGAGAGAGGATGGGCTCTTGATACATCACCCTTTAAACCTGTTTCACTCACTAACAGGGTCCTGGCAACATCTCTCTCTCCCCCTCTCTGTCTCTCTCTCCTCACCCCTCTCTCTCTCTCTCTCTCTCTCTCTCTCTCTCTCTCTCTCTCTCTCGCTAATGAGAGCAGATGAAAATAGATGGGGGATCAACCACGCTCACACTAATGACTTTTACATCTCCTTCACATGAATGACTTGGAGCTAGATACCTGTTCTCCGCTCCGGACACTGATGGGTTAGAGTCCATCACAAGGGACGGAGATAAAGAGATGGATGAAGAGGGACAATTACAGAGCAATGGGGAGATAGAAAGGGTAGTTAATGTATCTGTAACGTCTGCACACTTGAGAGACTTGTTCAAGTGTAGCTTTTAGCTGGCCTGACAGAGTAGTTAATGAGATAGAGGAGGAGAGACAGAGGCGGAGAGGGAGGGAGGCCGGAGAGGGACGGAGGCAAAGAGAGAGGGAGGGAGGGAGAGAGAGTGCGTATTAGATTGAATTTATTAATGTAGCTGTCCCAGAACAGAGCAGATCTGCACAGCTGGGACTCAGCAGCTGTAGAGAGGAACAGCGGTTAACACACACACACACACACACCGCTCAACCTTATGTAAATATAAAAAACACCCATCTCTTTCTGTCCCTCCCTCTTTCTCCCCCTCTTCCCATCTTCTGTCGTTACTTATCTCCAGCTGTTCCGAATGGCCTCCTCCTTCTCTATCTCCTTAGGCCAGAATAATCTGGAGTTTTGGGAGTAACATTCCCCCAATCAAATCAGGAGGGCATTTCGACAAGCGTCACTGCTGTTATAGACAAACCGATGAGATGATACCACCTTCTCTTTTAACACCACTTTACTACTGCTGAAAGGGTCATTCCAAGTGTGTGTGTGTTTATTTTATTTAAAACGTATATATATTTCACCTTTATGTAACCAGGTTAGCTAATTGAGAACAAGTTCTCATTTACAACTGCGACCTGGCCAAGATAAAGCAAAGCAGTGGGACAGAAACAACAACACAGAGTTATATGGAATAAACAAACATACATTCAACACAATAGAAAAAAAAGTCTATATACAGTGTGTGCAAATGGCATGAGGAGGTATGGCAATTAATAGGTCATAGTAGCAAAGGAATTACAATTTAGCAGGTTAACACTGGAGTGATAGATGAGCAGATGATGGTGTGTAAGTAGTGATACTGGTGTGCAAAAGAGCAGCAAAGGTAGGTTATTTACAGATGGACTATGTAAAGCTGCAGCGATCGGTTAGCTGCTCAGATAGCTGATGTTTAAAGTTAGTGAGGGAAATGTGAGTCTCTTCCCATCCCATCTTCCCAGCTTCAGCGATTCTTGCAATTCGTTCCAGTCACTGGCAGCAGAGAACTGGAAGGAAAGGCGGCCAAAGGAGGTGTTGGGGATGACCAGTGAGATATACCTGCTGAAGCACGTGCTACGGGTGGGTGTTATTGTCGTGACCAGTGAGCTGTAATAAAGCGGAGCTTTACCTAGCATAGACTTGTAGATGACCTGGAGCCAGTGGGTCTGGTGACAAATATATAGCGAGGGCCAGCTGACTAGAGCATACAGGTCGCAGTGGTGGGTGGTATAAGGCGCTTTGGTAACAAAACGGATGGCACTGTGATAGACTGCATCCAGTTTGCTGAGTAGAGTACTGGAAGCTATTTTGTAGATGACATCGCCGAAGTCGAGGATCGGTAGGATAGTCAGTTTTACAGGGTATGTTTGGCAGTGTGAGTGAAGGAGGCTTTGTTGCAAAATAGAAAGCCAATTCTAGATTTAACTTTGGATTGGAGATGTTTGATATGAGTCTGGAAGGATAGTTTACAGTCTAACCAGACACCTACAGTGGGGCAAAAAAGTATTTAGTCAGCCACCAATTGTGCAAGTTCTCCCACTTAATAAGATGAGAGAGGCCTGTAATTTTCATCATAGGTACACTTCAACACTTCAACTATGACAGACAAAATGAGAAAAAAAATCCAGAAAATCACATTGTAGGATTTTTAATGAATTTATTTGCAAAATATGGTGGAAAATAAGTATTTGTAGTTGTCCACGTATTCTATGTCAGAACCATCCAGAGTAGTGTTGCTGGTCAAGCAGGCGGGTGCGGGCAACGAACGGTTGAAAAGCATGCATTTGGTTTTGCTAGCGTTTAAGAGCAGTTGAAGGCCACGGAAGGAGTGTTGTATGGCATTAAAGCTCATTTGGAGGTTAGTTAACACGTTGTCCAAAGAAGGGCCAGATGTATACAGAATGGTGTCGTCTGCATAGAGGTGGATCAGAGAATCACCCGCAGCAAGAGCGACATAGTTGATATATACAGAGAAAAGAGTCAGCCCGAGAATTGAACCCTGTGGTACCCCCATAGCGACTACCAGAGGTCTGGACAACAGGCCCTCCGATTTTACACACTGAACTCTATCTGCGAAGTAGTTGGTGAACCAGGCGAGGCAGTCGTTTGAGAAACCAAGGCTATTGAGTCTACCAATAAGAATACGGTGATTGACAGAGTCAAAAGCCTTGGCCAGGTCGATGAAGACTGCTGCACAGTACTGTCTTTTATCGATGGTGGTTATGATATCGTTTAGTACCTTGAGCGTGGCTGAGGTGCACCCATGACCAGCTCGGAAACCGGATTGTACAACGGAGAAGGTACAGTGGGGTTCGAAATGGTCGGTGATCTGTTTATTAACTTGGCTTTCAAAGACTTTAGACCCAAGACTTTAGACCCACTTTAGACCCAAACAGACCTATATCCATCCTGCACTGCCTTTCTAGAGTGTCACCCCCTTTGAAGCATTTGCTTCACACACTGACTGTGTGTATTGGTTCCTGACTTCCCTGAACAGTTGCATATCGCAGTGACTATTCGATGCTATTGCAGTCTGTCATAGGATGTTTTTGTGCTGGTCAAGGGCAGTCAGGTCTGGAGTGAACCAAGGGCTATATCTGTTCTTAATTCTACATTTTTTTAAAGGGGCATGCTTATTTAAGATGGTGAGGAAATGACTTTTAAAGAACGACCAGGCACCCTCAACTGACGGGATGAGGTCAATATTCTTCCAGGAAACCTGGGCCAGGTCGATTAGAAATGCCTGCTCGCAGAAGTGTTTTAGGGAGCGTTTGACAGTGATGAGGGGTGGTCGTTTGACCGCGGACCCATCGCGGATGCAAGCAATGAGGCAGTGATCGCTGAGATCCTGATAGAAAACAGCAGAGGGTGTATTTGGAGGGCAAGTTGGTCAGGATAATATCTATGAGGGTGCCCATGTTTACGGATTTAGGGTTGTACCTGGTGGGTTCCTTGATAATTTGAGTGAGATTGAGGGCATCTATCTTAGATTGTAGGACTGCTGGGATGTTAAGCATATCCCAGTTTAGGTCACCTAACAGAACGAACTCTGAAGATAGATGGGGGGCAATCAATTCACATATGGTGTCCAGGGCACAGCTGGGAGCTGAGGGGGGTCTATAACAGGCGACAACAGTGAGATTCATTTTTAAAAGCTTGAACTGTTTGAGCATAGACCTGGAAAGTGTGACAGCTTGCAAAGTTCTATCTCTGCAGTAGATTGCAACTCCTCCCCCTTTGGCAGTTCTATCTTGACGGAAAATGATGAAAATCTCAGAATTTTTGGTGAGCTTCCTAAGCCAGGATTCAGACACGGCAAGGACATCGGGGTTGGTGGAGTGTGCTAAAGCAGTGAGTAAAACGAACTTAGGGAGGAGGCTTCTTATGTTAACATGCATGAAACCAAGGCTTTTTTGATCACAGAAGTCAACAAATGAGAGGGCCTGGGGAGACGGAGGGCCTGGGTTAGCCTCCACATCACCTGAGGAACAGCGGAGGAGTAGGATGAGGGTACGACTAAAGGCTAGCAAAACTGGTCGTCTTGTGCGTTTGGGACGGAGAATAAAAGGATCAGATTTCTGGGCGTGGTAAAATAGATTCAGGGCATAATGTGCAGACAGGGGTATGGTGGGGTGCAGGTACAGTGGAGGTAAGCCCAGGCACTGAGTGATGATAAGAGAGGTTGCACCTCTGGACATGCTGGTTTTTCAGGGTGAGGTCACTGCATGTGTGGGAGGTGGGACAAATGAGGTATCTAAGGCATGTACAGTGGGACTAGGGGCTCTGCAGTAAACTAAAACAATGCTAATTATCCTAAACAACAGTATTCAAGGCATATTGACATCTGAGAGAGACATAAAACGAGGCATAAAGCAATCACAGGTGTTGATTGGGTGTGCTAGCTAAGACAACAACGGGTAAGACAACAACAGCTAATCAGCTAAGACAACAACAACAACCGGTAAAATGGCGATGAATGGGCAGAGATGGTCGGTTAACTACACACAGGGCCTGAGTACGGGGCTAGGGCCGACAGATAAACAAAGGTAAACAACGTGGAGTATCGTGATAAATGAACAGTCCAGCAGGCATCAGCTATGTAGCCAAGTGATCATAGGGTCCAGTGTACAGCAATAGATGGAACAGGGTAGCCGCGGGGTAGCCATTACTACGCTCGCACCCGGGAGACACGGCGCTTAAAGTTAGCAGTCCCGGGTAAGGAGAAGCGTCTGCTCCGTCATCCGGCAAAGGCCGGTTGAGGGCACAGCTGATGGAATTACGTCTGCGGGTCAGTCGTGGTGGTACGGCTAGGCACCGTGTCGACGAAGGGACCTGGCCAAATAGCAAAAGAGGTATTGTAGTTGTGGGAATTTCGTTTGCTAGCCGGGAGATGCGACTGGCTCAGGGCTAGCTTCGGGGCTGGGTCACTCAGTTGAAGATAGCTAGCTGTGATGATCAATGGTCGGCAGGAATCTGGCGTTGTCGTAGAGAAAAACAGTCCGAGGCTGGCAGGTATTATCCAGGCTAAATAAACGGCTGGTGCCTGAGCAGAGGGTAAAGGCCGCTAGCAGTGGCTAACAATGACTAAATGGCTAGTAACTTAGCTAATTATCTGGCTACCTTCTGATGAAAGTTTTGGTTATAGGGTCTAAAACAATAGCGGATCCGTGTCACATTGAGTGAGGCGGGTTACCGGAAGGTATATTTAATTTAAAATGGAAAAAGAGATTGAATATTAAATTGCACTATATACAAAAAGTAATCGAGAAGACAACAAACCACGTCTGCATCTTGGAATTCCACCTTTTTGTGTGTCTACTTTCCCTAGAAGCTCCTGAGTCGCTGCGTACCTCACCTCACCCCAACACATAACACACAATCCACACACACAACACAAGTGGTTTCTCTGACAACTGGATTAAGGAAATCCTGATTAGTTTTGTTGAACAAATTCTCATTTTCGAATGTCTCAATTTAGCATGCTGTGACCCACTTTGGATGGATTTCCTTTTGACAGTGGACTGAATTCCCTCTAGAATGAGGTTTTGATGGTTGTATGTTCATTGTGTTCAATATTTCCGTGTATTGTGGTTTTCACAATTTTATGATTTAAAGAGCTGAGAAAAATGATATTTTTGTCTGACTATAGTTCTGAGGGGAAGACTTCATACTGGGCTGTACTGTGTCGTTCTTGCCCTGTTGTGGTAAATACGTCTTCCACTGGTAGGCGCCAGTGGACATGATTTGACTTGAACTAACAGTCTCATGGCATTTTCTCAGTGAATCACTATCACTCTCTAAAAATAGCTAATACTGACTACTTATCGCTTTTGTCTTTAATGTCTGTTTTGGAGAGTCCATTTTCTTTGACCTGCACATACAGATGGCTCATAACTTAGAGTACAGTTCAGGATAACCCTTTTTTTCTTCCTCTCAGTTTTACCACTTCTCCTTTTACTCCCACTTCTACTTACTGTCTTTTGCTCCATATTTCTCCACTCCCCGTTTTGTTTGCCTCTTCCCTCCCTCTCTCTTTCCGTCTCTAGTGAGTTTGTTGAGACTGAACATGAACTAACTATGATCTTGTTGTTGTTTTCTGTTTCTCATCCACAGGCTTGGAGGCGTCATATCTTCCTACAAAATAGTCCCTGATGAGATTGATGAGATTAAGGTAAATCTCTCTCTCTCTTTCTCTCTCTCTTTCTCTTTCTCTCTTTCTCTCTCTCTTTCTCTTTCTCTCTTTCTCTCTCTCTTTCTCTCTTTCTCTTTCTCTCTCTTTCTCTTTCTCTCTCTCTTTCTCTCTCTCTTTCTCTTTCTCTCTCTCTTTCTCTCTCTCTTCTCTCTTTCTCTCTCTCTTTCTCTCTCTTTCTCTCTCTCTCTCTTTCTCTCTCTCTTTCTCTCTTTCTCTTTCTCTCTCTCTTTCTCTCTCTTTCTCTCTCTCTTTCTCTTCTCTCCTCTTCTCTCTCTCTCTGTCTTCCTCTCTCTCTCTCTCTCTCTCTCGCTGTCTCTACTCTAACTGCATGCTGCCCCCTAGAGCCCACCGCAGGCTATAGTTCAAAGGTGACACTATTTTGGATTCTCACATGTATTTTCTCACAAGGCCTACAGTTGTTATTGTTAGACCCTTCTGTCTTGGAAACAGTTGTCCCACACAGTGGGTGAATTTTAATGGTCTTTCTTTGATTTCTTGCATCCTCTCTCCTTGCCTCCTTTTCCAGGCACATTAGAGGACAAGATCCAAGGTTTGCCCCCTCTGATCTTCTCCTCCAATGCAATTTGAGAAGGGGGAGGTGAAAAGGGAGGATGCTAGGAATCAAGGAAAGACAATTGAGATTCACCCAACGCTTTAGTATTCTATCCTGAACCTGTGTCTGTTGTTGTCTATTTGATTGACACTGCTCCCAGCCAATGGAGTGGTCACCTCTTTGATTGACCCTGCTGCCAGCCAATGGTGTGTCTCTCTGCACTCTGTCCTCAGGAGACATTGGTGGACTGGTGTGATGAGAAGGAGCTGAACCTGATTCTGACCACCGGAGGAACAGGGTTCGCCCCCCGTGATGTCACGCCCGAGGTACATGGGGACCCCAAAGTTTGTGTTTGTGTCCATGTGAGTGGATGACTGTTGACCCTAGATATAGTGTAAGCTGTCAGCTATGCGTGCACATGTGTGTGTTGGTTGGCACCTGCATGGTCAATGTGCATGTTTATGTGAGAGTTGTGTTTGTCAAACCATAGATTATCTTGTGTTTTGTCAGGTTTTTCACAGTACGGATAAATACATGTTTTTGTTCCACTATGTTATTTTCCATACGTTGTCAATGTGTGTGTCATATTTTAGGGTTGAGAGAGTGTTTTATCTTATGTTTGACTCTGTGTATGTGTATGAGTGCATGTTCATTTGCTTGTGTGTGAGTGTGCGCATGTGATGGGGAGAAAGCGCTTGTGACTCCCTGGAGATTACTGCTGGCTGTGGATGTTGACTCCCCCCCCCCCCCCCCCCCCCCCCCCCCCCCCTCTCTCTCTTCCTCTTCTCTCTCTCTCTCTCTCCCCCTCCCTCTCTCATTCTTCCCTCTCTCTCTCTCCCCCTCCCTCTCTCATTCTTCCCTCTCCCTCTTCCCCCTCCCTCTTCCCCCTCCCTCTCTCATTCTTCCCTCTCTCTCTCTCCCCCTCCCTCTCTCATTCTTCCCTCTCTCTCTCTCCCCCTCCCTCTCTCATTCTTCCCTCTCTCTCTCTCCCCCTCCCTCTCTCATTCTTCCCTCTCTCTCTCTCCCCCTCCCTCTCTCATTCTTCCCTCTCTCATTCTTCCCTCTCTCATTCTTCCCTCTCTCATTCTTCCCTCTCCCTCTTCCCTCTCCCTCTTCCCCCTCTCTTTGATATGTCCTTATCTTTTTCTTCTTCTTTAATAATGTGCATGTTTGAATTGTCATTCATCTCAAGGGCACAAAACGTCACTTCTCTTAAACCTTGTGATCATGTTTTTGTTATTCACCCAATGCAGATCTGATGGACCCACAACATAATTGGGTTTTTAAAACAATACAGCCATGACAATTTACACATAAATACGTATTACGTAATACTTAGATGTTGATACCAATTACAAGCATTATAGACAGCATACATGGTTAATATTTGCCATTTACCAGCTAGATCACATTTATCGCTAAAGCAGCTATTTGTTGTTTTGACATGGGTGGAATAAATCATGTTTATCTTGAACAAATATAAATGAAACAAGGTTTTCATCTCTATTCATGTTTATCTTGAACAAATATAAATGAAACAAGGTTTTCATCTCTATTCATGTTTATCTTGAACAAATATAAATGAAACAAGGTTTTCATCTCTATTCATGTTTATCTTGAACAAATATAAATGAAACAAGGTTTTCATCTCCATTCATGTTTATTGCTTTGAACTGAACAAATTGGAAGGACAAATTTTACATACAGTATTTTATGGAAATTATAAATGAGCCCCATCGAACACAAATTAAGACCGGTCTACACATCAAGAGGGACAGAGTTTTACTGTGTGTGGTGCAAATGTCTTTCTTGCACTTGATGTATGTGTTCTGTGTCTTCCTGTCCTTCTTGGGTCCACACACATCGCATCACTTCCTCTTGTTGCTCCCGGCTGCAATCTATAATAATGGAAACATTTAGTTCATGAATTTTACTAACATCTCACTCACTCACATATACAGTGCCTTGCAAAATGAATTCATTCCCCTTGGCGGTTTTCCTATTTTGTTGCATTACAACCTGTAATTTAAATAGATTTTTATTTGGACTTCATGTAACGGACATAAACAAAATAGTCCAAATTGGTGAAGTGAAATTAAAAAAATTGATATTTCTAAAAAAGAAAAACATAGAAGTGGTGGGTGCGTGTGTTCACCCCATTTGCTATGAAGCCCCTGAATAAGATCTGGTGCAACCAATTACCTTCAGAAGTCACATGATTAGTTAGACTGCACACAGATGTACTTTATTTAAGTGTCACGTCATCTGTCACATGATCTCAGTGTATATGCACCTGTTCTGCAACACCACTAAGCAGGGGGGCACCATGAAGACCAAAGAGCTCTCCAAACAGGTCAGGGACAAAGTTGTGGAGGAGTACCGATCAGGGTTGGGTGCAAAAAAAAAAATCTGAAACCTTGAACATCCCACCGAGCACCGTTAAATCCATTATTAAAAATGTAAAGAATATGGCACCATAACAAACCTGCCAAGAGTGGACCACCCTCAGACCAGGCAAGGAGGGCATTAATCAGAGAGGCAACAAAGAGACCAAAGATAACCCTGAAGGAGCTGCAAAGCTCCACAGCGGAGATTGGAGTATCTGTCCGTAGGACCACTTTAAGCCATACACTCCACAGAGCTGGGCTTTACAGAAGAGTGGCCAGAAAAAAATAAGCAAACATGTTTGGTGTTCACCAAAAGGCGTGTGGGAGACTCCCCAAACATATGGAAGAAGGTACTCTGGTCACATGAGACTAAAATTGAACTTTTTGGCCATCAAGGAAAACGCTATGTCTGGCACAAACCCAACACCTCTCATCACCCCAAGAACAACATCCCCACAGTGAAGCATGGTGGTGGCAGCATCATGCTGTGGGTATGTTTTTCATCGGCAGGGACTGGGAAACTGAATTGAAGGAATGATGGATGGCGCTAAATACAGGGAAATTATTGAAGGAAACCTGTTTCAGTCTTCCAGATATTTGAGACTGGGACCTTCCAGCAGGACAATGACCCTAAGCATACTGCTAAAGCAACACTCGAGTGGTTTAAGGGGAATCATTTAAATGTCTTGGAATGGCCTAGTCAAAGCCCAGACCTCAATCCAATTGAGAATCTGTGGTATGACTTAAAGATGGATGTGTTCCCCTGGTGTACAGCAAACTTACAGTAGCAGTTTTGCCTTGAAGAATGGGCAAAAATCCCAGTGGCTAGATGTGCCAATATTATAGAGACATACCCCAAGAGACATACGCCAAGAAGCTCTAATTGCGGCAAAACGTTTTGACCCTGGTGGGGGTGAATTTTTCCGTTTTTTAGTCGTATTTCTTGTTTGTTTCACAATACAAAATGTTTTGCTTCTTCAAAGTGGTAGGCATGTTGTGTAAATCAAATGATACAAACCCCCCAAAAATCTATTTTAAATCCAGTTTGTAAGGCAACAAAATAGGAACAATGCCAAGGGGAGTGAATACTTTCACAAGCCACTGTATAGTTTACAGCAGGCCATGGTAGGAGAGTCAGACAAACATACATGCAACAACATCACTCACACTGTAATCTCAGCCCTGGCCTTAGACCTTGTTGCCAGTTAGGCTGTAATCTCAGCCCTGGCCTTAGACCTTGTTGCCAGTTAGGCTGTAATCTCAGCCCTGGCCTTAGACCTTGTTGCCAGTTAGGCTGTAATCTCAGCCCTGGCCTTAGACCTTGTTGCCAGTTAGGCTGTAATCTCAGCCCTGGCCTTAGACCTTGTTGCCAATTAGGCTGTAATCTCAGCCCTGGCCTTAGACCTTGTTGCCAGTTAGGCTGTAATCTCAGCCCTGGCCTTAGTAGATGTTTTAGCCAGTTAGGATGTAATCTCAGCCCTGGCCTTAGACCTTGTTGCCAATTAGGCTGTAATCTCAGCCCTGGCCTTAGACCTTGTTGCCAGTTAGGCTGTAATCTCAGCCCTGGCCTTAGACCTTGTTGCCAATTAGGCTGTAATCTCAGCCCTGGCCTTAGACCTTGTTGCCAGTTAGGCTGTAATCTCAGCCCTGGCCTTAGACCTTGTTGCCAGTTAGGCTGTAATCTCAGCCCTGGCCTTAGACCTTGTTGCCAGTTAGGCTGTAATCTCAGCCCTGGCCTTAGTAGATGTTTTAGCCAGTTAGGCTGTAATCTCAGCCCTGGCCTTAGACCTTGTTGCCAATTAGGCTGTAATCTCAGCCCTGGCCTTAGACCTTGTTGCCAGTTAGGCTGTAATCTCAGCCCTGGCCTTAGACCTTGTTGCCCATCCCTGACCCTGCTGAAGGTGAATGTAATATTTGTTCAGTACTGTAACCAGTGTTCCCTTTCACTCTGTCCCTTCCTACTTCCCGATGCTGCAGGCCACCAAAGAGGTGATAGAGCGCGAGGCTCCAGGGATGGCCCTGGCTATGCTGATGGGCTCCCTTCAGGTCACACCTCTGGGCATGCTCTCCAGGCCTGTCTGTGGAATCAGAGGCAAAACCCTCATCATCAACCTACCTGGCAGCAAGAAGGGCTCACAGGTAAAAATCTGGTGTGTGTGTGTGTGTGTGTGTGTGTGTACTCTCATCTGACCGCTAACTCTCTTCCTACAGGAGTGTTTCCAGTTCATCCTTCCAGCTCTGCCCCACGCCATTGACCTGCTGAGGGATGCAGTTGTGAAGGTGAAGGACATCCATGAGGCTCTGGAGGACCTGCCCTCACCCCCACCGCCCCTCTCCCCACCCCTCACCCTCAACAGCATTGCCTGCACCCAGACAGAGGACAAGGTGACACTCCTTGGCTCTCCTCCATTGCGTTTGTATTTATTTTTTGAAGAAAAAGAGGGTGATATACACATCCCACACCGCATGATAATGAGAGGGCCTTACATGATGATGAGAGGACCCTACAGGATAATGAGATATTCCTACATGATAATGAGAGGACCCTACATGATAATGAGATATTCCTACATAATTAGAGGACCCTACATGATAATGAGAGGGCCTTACATGATGATGAGAGGACCCTACAGGATAATGAGAGGGCCTTACATGATGATGACAGGACCCTACAGGATAATGAGATGTTCCTACATGATAATGAGAGGACCCTACAGGATAATGAGATGTTTCTACACGATAATGCTCTCATTCATGATAATGAGAGGACACCCATACACGATAATGAGAGGATGTCCCTATATGATAATGACAGGACCCTGCATGATAATTTAGGGCCCTACATGGTAATGAGAGGAGGTCCTACATGATATTAACAGGAGGTCCTACATTATATTGAGAGGTCCCTACTGATAATGACATGTCCCTACTCTTAATGAGAGGAGGTTCCTAAATGAAATTCAGAGGAGGTCCCTACAAGATAATGAGAGGAGGTCCCTACAAGATAATGAGAGGAGGTCCCTACAAGATAATGAGAGGAGGTCCCTACAAGATAATGAGAGGAGGTCCCTACAAGATAATGAGAGGAGGTCCCGACAAGATAATGAGAGGAGACCCTACAACATAATGAGAGGAGCTCCTTACAAGATAATGAGAGGAGGTCCCTACAAGATAATGAGAGGAGCTCCTTACAAGATAATGAGAGGAGGTCCCTACATGCTAATGAGAGGAGGTAGGTCCCTACATGCTAATGGGAGGAGGTCCCTACATGCTAATGAGAGGAGGACCATACATGAAGTAAAACTGCTTAATTTCCTGCACCATAATCACATAATTTCCACTCCCAGAAGTCTCTCCGTTTGTAGCAGTACTTAATTAATAGCTGTAGCTGCTTTTACAGTGGTTATTTTATCCATATGTTATGACATACAGCATCGTGAGTTGTGGTGTTTTCTTAATAAAGTCTATTATTATTATAAGGGTGTGCAGTGTGAGGATGATGATGATGATGAGGATGATGAGGATGATGAGAAGATGAAGGACAGATGCTTGGTGTCCACCGAGGACCACCACGCCCACCACCACCACACCCACTCCCACGGACACAACTCACACATCACCGCCGCCGCCATCGCTGCCAAGGTAAACACAATGGCCTGTTGCTGTTTCATGTTAGAATCCTCAAGTTAACTTCAACATGGATATTTCAGCCCAGAAATTCTTTATAAAATGAATTATGATCATTTGACCCAGAGAAAAGAAGGGAGATCTAGCGGAAATAGAGGGATAGATGAAGAGGAAGATGAATGGGTGGAGAGGAAAATGGAGAGTGAGGGATAAGAGAGGAAGAATGGAGCTAGGTCTCAGAATACATGTATTGTGTTTGCTGCATTAGAAACCGATCTCCCTGTTCACTGCATTACTGCACGTGTGCTGAGCCTTCATTTTGATACATCAGTACGTCAGTGTGTGTGTTTACCTGTCGTGTGTGTGTGTGTGTGTGTGTGTGTGTGTGTGTGTGTGTGTGTGTGTGTGTGTGTGTGTGTATATGCCTGTGAGTATATACCTGTGAGTATATGCCTGTGAGTATATGCCTGTGAGTATATACCTGTGAGTATATGCCTGTGAGTATATACCTTGGTGTATATGCCTGTGAGTATATGCCTGTGAGTATATGCCTGTGAGTATATACCTTGGTGTATATGCCTGTGAGTATATGCCTGTGAGTATATACCTGTGAGTATATGCCTGTGAGTATATGCCTGTGAGTATATGCCTGTGAGTATATACCTGTGAGTATATGCCTGTGAGTATATACCTTGGTGTATATGCCTGTGAGTATATGCCTGTGAGTATATGCCTGTGAGTATATACCTTGGTGTATATGCCTGTGAGTATATGCCTGTGAGTATATACCTGTGAGTATATGCCTGTGAGTATATGCCTGTGAGTATATACCTGTGAGTATATACCTGTGAGTATATGCCTGTGAGTATATACCTTGGTGGAAATGCCTGTGAGTATATGCCTGTGAGTATATACCTGTGAGTATATACCTGTGAGTATATGCCTGTGAGTATATACCTGTGAGTATATACCTGTGAGTATATACCTGTGAGTATATGCCTGTGAGTATATACCTGTGAGTATATGCCTGTGAGTATATGCCTGTGAGTATATGCCTGTGAGTATATGCCTGTGAGTATATACCTTGGTGTATATGCCTGTGAGTATATGCCTGTGAGTATATGCCTTGGTGTATATGCCTGTGAGTATATACCTTGGTGTATATGCCTGTGAGTATATGCCTGTGAGTATATGCCTGGGTGTGTGTATGCCTGGGTGTGTGTATGCCTGGGTGTGTGTATGCCTGGGTGTGTGTATGCCTGGGTGTGTGTATGCCTGGGTGTGTGTATGCCTGGGTATGTGTATGCCTGGGTGTGTGTATGCCTGGGTGTGTGTATGCCTGGGTGTGTGTATGCCTGTGTGTGTATGCCTGTGTGTATATGCCTTGGTGTATATGCCTGTGAGTATATACCTTGGTGTATATGCCTGTGAGTATATACCTGGGTGTATATGCCTGTGTGTGTATGCCTGTGTGTGTATATGCCTGTGTGTGTATATGCCTGGGTGTGTGTATGCCTGGGTGTGTATGCCTGGGTGTGTATGCCTGGGTGTGTATGCCTGGGTGTATATGCCTGGGTGTATATGCCTGTGAGTATATGCCTGTGAGTATATGCCTGTGAGTATATGCCTGTGAGTATATGCCTGTGAGTATATGCCTGTGAGTATATGCCTGTGAGTATATGCCTGTGAGTATATGCCTGTGTGTATATGCGTATGTGTGTGTATGCCTGGGTGTATATGCCTGTGAGTATATGCCTGTGTGTATATGCGTGTGTGCGTGCCTATTATGTGTGTATTCATGTTTCATCCTGTGTTGACACATCCATCACCAGAAGGGGAAGCCCCAGCACCATAACCATGCTGTTGTCATGGCTAAAGGTAGCCACTATCTACCTGGTCTGGTATCTAACCTCCCCCCTACCCCACCTCATTACACCTGCTCCTGCTCTGGAGACCAGCCGGTAACGGTAAGACCCCTCAAATCTGCCCACCCACCCACCCTCATGTCACACGTCGCTCCTACACCACATACCACTGTACTCTGCACCCCACCCATCCCATAATTCCTCCCTGCAAACCTGAACACCATGTATCTCAAAAGTGCTCGATCCCGTCCTCTCCCCGAGGAGAGGAATCTTATGAGGTGAGGAGGCGAGGAATGAAGAAGGACTTTTGAGATTCACCCCATCTTGTATAGGTCATGACGGGTGGTGTATCGCTAGGTGTAGCCCGGACAGTGTTATTAGTGCTAGCTGAGTTAGCCTGTGTTGCCAGTAAAGCCTATTGGCCCACTAGCACCGCTCAAATGAGCCGTGCGGATCACAGTCGCAGATCCACACATCCACAGCAGCAGCCCTGGGGGGAAACTGGGCTTGCCTGGCCTGTCTGTCTCCTCTCAGCCATACACACACACACACACACACACACACACACACACACACACACACACAGGGTTTAACATGCATCTGGAACTAGTGTTTAATGATGTTTAGAATGTATTTATATTGTTACAGTTATTACAAAAGTCTACCTGGCCAATCAGAAAACAGATGACTGACTGGCCAGACTGACTGACCAATCTGTGTGTGCTTTCGAGGTGTCTTTTATCTGTGTGTGTTATAGTAGAGATTACAGTGCTGTTTGTACACACAGCTTTCCTCTCATTTAATGTGTGAGGATAAGATAACTACTTGTGTGTGTTGTAGATATTGCTTACCCGCTCTCTTTTTCTGTGTGTGTGTCGTAGTAGATATAACTAGATATAACTTCTCTCTTCATAGATCCCAGACAGCATAATCTCTAGGGGTGTGCAGGTTCTTCCCAGAGACACAACTTCTCTGAGCACCACGCCCTCCGAGTCGCCACGTGCCCAGGCCACCTCGCGCCTCTCCACTGCCTCCTGCCCCACACCCAAAGTAAGACACCTCCTCTAACTGTTCTTAAACCTACCCCACTGCCCATCCATCTCCCCCTCCACCTCCCCCTGCCACTCACCCAAAGTAAGACACCTCCTCTAACTGTTCTTAAACCTACCCCACTGCCCATCCATCTCCCCCTCCACCTCCCCCTGCCACTCACCCGGACATGCCCAGTCCTCTCACATCCTAACACTACCCTCCCTCCTTCCACCTGGCTGCTGCCTCCCCCTCACTCTGACCCATCAAGGCTTGGAGGTGGAGGCCTATTGCTTCTTGACTCCCTCCCTCTCCTCTCCTCCATGGTTTTAGGGGAGGTCATTTATTGGATCCCTTTGGTTCTGTAACTCTGAGATCATGTCCAGTATGTTGTCCGTTAATTGGGTGGAATTACAGGCTCCTCCTCCTAACCTCGATTCCATCCTATCCCCATACTTTAACATTTGAACATTTTATTTCCTGACTGTAGAAATGTCCTGTGATTGGTCACAGCACACAGAGGGGCGGACGAATGACCTCTGCTGGAGTGTCCCGTTCAGTCTTTTGATTGACAGGTTGTTTATATCAGTTTCAAACTGCACTGTGACCATGGAATAAACAAACCAGACATACATAGTGCTGCTGTTCATGTCCTAACACTACCTGTGTTCTATTCCTCACAATGTTGCTGAGTGAACAGAGAGGGGGAGTGGTAGGAGAAAGAGGAGAGGAGGTGTAACTTGACTAGATCAGACTGGAGCGAGGAGGTGTAACTTGACTAGATCAGACTGGAGAGAGGAGGTGTAACTTGACAAGATCAGACTGGAGAGAGGAGAGGAGATGTAACTTGACTAGATCAGACTGGAGAGAGGAGGTGTAACTTGACTAGATCAGACTGGAGAGAGGAGGTGTAACTTGACAAGATCAGACTGGTGGGAGGAGAGGAGATGTAACTTGACTAGATCAGACTGGAGAGAGGAGGTGTAACTTGACAAGATCAGACTGGAGAGAGGAGGTGTAACTTGACTAGATCAGACTGGAGAGAGGAGATGTAACTTGACTAGATCAGACTGGAGAGAGGAGGTGTAACTTGACAAGATCAGACTGGAGAGAGGAGAGGAGATGTAACTTGACTAGATCAGACAAGTGGGAGGAGAGGAGGTGTAACTTGACTAGATCAGACTAGTGGGAGGAGAGGAGGTATAACTTGACTAGATCAGACTGGAGAGAGGAGAGGAGGTGTAACTTGACTAGATCAGACTAGTGGGAGGAGAGGAGGTATAACTTGACTAGATCAGACTGGAGAGAGGAGATGAGGTGTAACTTGACTAGATCAGACTAGTGGGAGGAGAGGAGGTATAACTTGACTAGATCAGACTGGTGGGAGGAGAGGAGGTGTAACTTGACTAGATCAGACTGGTGGGAGGAGAGGAGGTGTAACTTGACTAGATCAGACTGGTGGGAGGAGAGGAGGTATAACTTGACTAGATCAGACAAGTGGGAGGAGAGGAGGTGTAACTTGACTAGATCAGACTGGTGGGAGGAGAGGAGGTGTAACTTGACTAGATCAGACTGGTGGGAGGAGAGGAGGTATAACTTGACTAGATCAGACAAGTGGGAGGAGAGGAGGTGTAACTTGACTAGATCAGACTGGTGGGAGGAGAGGAGGTGTAACTTGACTAGATCAGACTGGAGAGAGGAGAGGAGGTGTAACTTGACTAGATCAGACTGGAGAGAGGAGAGGAGGTGTAACTTGACTAGATCAGACTGGTGGGAGGAGAGGAGGTGTAACTTGACTAGATTAGACTGGTGGGAGGAGATGAGGTGTAACTTGACTAGATCAGACTGGAGAGAGGAGAGGAGGTATAACTTGACTAGATCAGACTGGTGGGAGGAGAGGAGGTGTAACTTGACTAGATCAGACTGGAGAGAGGAGAGGAGGTGTAACTTGACTAGATCAGACTGGTGGGAGGAGAGGAGGTGTAACTTGACTAGATCAGACTGGTGGGAGGAGAGGAGGTGTAACTTGACTAGATCAGACTGGTGGGAGGAGAGGAGGTATAACTTCACTAGATCAGACTGGTGGGAGGAGATGAGGTATGATTTGACTAGATCAGACTGGTGGGAGGAGAGGAGGTATGATTTGACTAGATCAGACTGGTGGGAGGAGGTGTACATTGACTAGATCAGACTGGATGGTATACTTTGTCTTTCACCACCAAACCCATTCTCATCATGTCGTGATTTTTTGCAGCTAGGTCTATTTCTTTGGAGGATTGTGGCTTTGCAGCCACTGTAATCATTCCATACCTCTGTACCTCCATTTCTCTTTACATCTTGAACTTGTGTTGAGTCTGTCTCCACATGGTGAGGTGTTCTATAGGGGAAGGCTGTATCTGTCTCCACATGGTGAGGTGTTCTATAGGGGAAGGCTGTATCTGTCTCCACATGGTGAGATGTTCTATAGGGGAAGGCTGTATGTGTCTCCACATGGTGAGGTGTTCCATTGGGGAAGGCTGTATCTGTCTCCACATGGTGAGGTGTTCTATAGGGGAAGGCTGTATCTGTCTCCACATGGTGAGATGTTCTATAGGGGAAGGCTGTATCTGTCTCCACATGGTGAGATGTTCCTTAGGGGAAGGCTGTATCTGTCTCCACATGGTGAGGTGTTCTATAGGGGAAGGCTGTATCTGTCTCCATATGGTGAGGTGTTCTATAGGGGAAGGCTGTATCTGTCTCCACATGGTGAGGTGTTCTATAGGGGAAGGCTGTATCTGTCTCCACATGGTGAGGTGTTCCTTAGGAGAAGGCTGTATCTGTCTCCACATGGTGAGGTGTTCCTTAGGGGAAGGCTGTACCTGTCTCCACCCACCTGGTGAGGTTTTCCATAGGGGAAGGCTGCATCTGTCTCCACATGGTGAGGTGTTCCATTGGGGAAGGCTGTATCTGTCTCCACATGGTGAGGTGTTCCATAGGGGAAGGCTGTATCTGTCTCCACATGGTGAGGTGTTCTATTGGGGAAGGCTGTATCTGTCTCCACATGGTGAGGTGTTCCATAGGTGAAGGCTGTATCTGTCTCCACATGGTGAGGTGTTCCATAGGGGAAGGCTGTATCTGTCTCCACATGGTGAGATGTTCTATAGGGGAAGGCTGTATCTGTCTCCACATGGTGAGGTGTTCTATAGGGGAAGGCTGTATCTGTCTCCACATGGTGAGATGTTCCTTAGGGGAAGGCTGTATCTGTCTCTACATGGTGAGGTGTTCCATAGGTGAAGGCTGTATCTGTCTCCACATGGTGAGGTGTTCCATAGGGGAAGGCTGTATCTGTCTCCACATGGTGAGATGTTCTATAGGGGAAGGCTGTATCTGTCTCCATATGGTGAGGTGTTCTATAGGGGAAGGCTGTATCTGTCTCCACATGGTGAGGTGTTCTATAGGGGAAGGCTGTATCTGTCTCTACATGGTGAGATGTTCCTTAGGGGAAGGCTGTATCTGTCTCTACATGGTGAGGTGTTCCATAGGTGAAGGCTGTATCTGTCTCCACATGGTGAGGTGTTCCATAGGGGAAGGCTGTATCTGTCTCCACATGGTGAGATGTTCTATAGGGGAAGGCTGTATCTGTCTCCATATGGTGAGGTGTTCTATAGGGGAAGGCTGTATCTGTCTCCACATGGTGAGGTGTTCTATAGGGGAAGGCTGTATCTGTCTCCACATGGTGAGGTGTTCCATAGGGGAAGGCTGTATCTGTCTCCACATGGTGAGGTGTTCCATAGGGGAAGGCTGTATCTGTCTCCACATGGTGAGGTTTTCCATAGGTGAAGGCTGTATCTGTCTCCACATGGTGAGGTGTTCCATAGGGGAAGGCTGTATCTGTCTCCACATGGTGAGGTTTTCCTTAGGGGAAGGCTGTATCTGTCTCCACATGGTGAGGTGTTCCATAGGGGAGGGCTGTATCTGTCTCCACATGGTGAGGTGTTCCTTAGGGGAAGGCTGTATATGTCTCTACATGGTGAGGTGTTCTATTGGGGAAGGCTGTATCTGTCTCCACATGGTGAGGTGTTCTATAGGGGAAGGCTGTATCTGTCTCCATATGGTGAGGTGTTCCATAGGGGAAGGCTGTATCTGTCTCCACATGGTGAGGTTTTCCATAGGGGAAGGCTGTATCTGTCTCCACATGGTGAGGTGTTCCTTAGGAGAAGGCTGTATCTGTCTCCACATGGTGAGGTGTTCCTTAGGGGAAGGCTGTACCTGTCTCCACCCACCTGGTGAGGTTTTCCATAGGGGAAGGCTGCATCTGTCTCCACATGGTGAGGTGTTCCATTGGGGAAGGCTGTATCTGTCTCCACATGGTGAGGTGTTCCATAGGGGAAGGCTGTATCTGTCTCCACATGGTGAGGTGTTCTATTGGGGAAGGCTGTATCTGTCTCCACATGGTGAGGTGTTCCATAGGTGAAGGCTGTATCTGTCTCCACATGGTGAGGTGTTCCATAGGGGAAGGCTGTATCTGTCTCCACATGGTGAGATGTTCTATAGGGGAAGGCTGTATCTGTCTCCACATGGTGAGGTGTTCTATAGGGGAAGGCTGTATCTGTCTCCACATGGTGAGATGTTCCTTAGGGGAAGGCTGTATCTGTCTCTACATGGTGAGGTGTTCCATAGGTGAAGGCTGTATCTGTCTCCACATGGTGAGGTGTTCCATAGGGGAAGGCTGTATCTGTCTCCACATGGTGAGATGTTCTATAGGGGAAGGCTGTATCTGTCTCCATATGGTGAGGTGTTCTATAGGGGAAGGCTGTATCTGTCTCCACATGGTGAGGTGTTCTATAGGGGAAGGCTGTATCTGTCTCTACATGGTGAGGTTTTCCTTAGGGGAAGGCTGTATCTGTCTCCACATGGTGAGGTGTTCCTTAGGGGAAGGCTGTATCTGTCTCCACATGGTGAGGTGTTCTATAGGGGAAGGCTGTATCTGTCTCCATATGGTGAGGTGTTCCATAGGTGAAGGCTGTATTTGTCTCCACATGGTGAGGTTTTCCATAGGGGAAGGCTGTATCTGTCTCCACATGGTGAGGTGTTCCATAGGGGAAGGCTGTATCTGTCTCCATATGGTGAGGTGTTCCATAGGGGAAGGCTGTATCTGTCTCCACATGGTGAGGTTTTCCATAGGGGAAGGCTGTATCTGTCTCCACATGGTGAGGTGTTCCTTAGGAGAAGGCTGTATCTGTCTCCACATGGTGAGGTGTTCCTTAGGGGAAGGCTGTACCTGTCTCCACCCACCTGGTGAGGTTTTCCATAGGGGAAGGCTGCATCTGTCTCCACATGGTGAGGTGTTCCATTGGGGAAGGCTGTATCTGTCTCCACATGGTGAGGTGTTCCATAGGGGAAGGCTGTATCTGTCTCCACATGGTGAGGTGTTCTATTGGGGAAGGCTGTATCTGTCTCCACATGGTGAGGTGTTCCATAGGTGAAGGCTGTATCTGTCTCCACATGGTGAGGTGTTCCATAGGGGAAGGCTGTATCTGTCTCCACATGGTGAGATGTTCTATAGGGGAAGGCTGTATCTGTCTCCACATGGTGAGGTGTTCTATAGGGGAAGGCTGTATCTGTCTCCATATGGTGAGGTGTTCCATAGGTGAAGGCTGTATTTGTCTCCACATGGTGAGGTTTTCCATAGGGGAAGGCTGTATCTGTCTCCACATGGTGAGGTGTTCCATAGGGGAAGGCTGTATCTGTCTCCATATGGTGAGGTGTTCCATAGGGGAAGGCTGTATCTGTCTCCACATGGTGAGGTTTTCCATAGGGGAAGGCTGTATCTGTCTCCACATGGTGAGGTGTTCCTTAGGAGAAGGCTGTATCTGTCTCCACATGGTGAGGTGTTCCTTAGGGGAAGGCTGTACCTGTCTCCACCCACCTGGTGAGGTTTTCCATAGGGGAAGGCTGCATCTGTCTCCACATGGTGAGGTGTTCCATTGGGGAAGGCTGTATCTGTCTCCACATGGTGAGGTGTTCCATAGGGGAAGGCTGTATCTGTCTCCACATGGTGAGGTGTTCTATTGGGGAAGGCTGTATCTGTCTCCACATGGTGAGGTGTTCCATAGGTGAAGGCTGTATCTGTCTCCACATGGTGAGGTGTTCCATAGGGGAAGGCTGTATCTGTCTCCACATGGTGAGATGTTCTATAGGGGAAGGCTGTATCTGTCTCCACATGGTGAGGTGTTCTATAGGGGAAGGCTGTATCTGTCTCCACATGGTGAGATGTTCCTTAGGGGAAGGCTGTATCTGTCTCTACATGGTGAGGTGTTCCATAGGGGAAGGCTGTATCTGTCTCCACATGGTGAGATGTTCTATAGGGGAAGGCTGTATCTGTCTCCATATGGTGAGGTGTTCTATAGGGGAAGGCTGTATCTGTCTCCACATGGTGAGGTGTTCTATAGGGGAAGGCTGTATCTGTCTCTACATGGTGAGGTTTTCCTTAGGGGAAGGCTGTATCTGTCTCCACATGGTGAGGTGTTCCTTAGGGGAAGGCTGTATCTGTCTCCACATGGTGAGGTGTTCTATAGGGGAAGGCTGTATCTGTCTCCATATGGTGAGGTGTTCCATATGTGAAGGCTGTATTTGTCTCCACATGGTGAGGTTTTCCATAGGGGAAGGCTGTATCTGTCTCCACATGGTGAGGTGTTCCATAGGGGAAGGCTGTATCTGTCTCCACATGGTGAGGTTTTCCATAGGTGAAGGCTGTATCTGTCTCCACATGGTGAGGTGTTCCATAGGGGAAGGCTGTATCTGTCTCCACATGGTGAGGTTTTCCTTAGGGGAAGGCTGTATCTGTCTCCACATGGTGAGGTGTTCCATAGGGGAGGGCTGTATCTGTCTCCACATGGTGAGGTGTTCCTTAGGGGAAGGCTGTATCTGTCTCTACATGGTGAGGTGTTCTATTGGGGAAGGCTGTATCTGTCTCCACATGGTGAGGTGTTCTATAGTGGAAGGCTGTATCTGTCTCCATATGGTGAGGTGTTCCATAGGGGAAGGCTGTATCTGTCTCCACATGGTGAGGTTTTCCATAGGGGAAGGCTGTATCTGTCTCCACATGGTGAGGTGTTCCTTAGGGGAAGGCTGTATCTGTCTCCACCTGGTGAGGTGTTCTATTGGGGAAGGCTGTATCTGTCTCCACATGGTGAGGTGTTCCATAGGGGAAGGCTGTATCTGTCTCCACATGGTGAGGTTTTCCTTAGGGGAAGGCTGTATCTGTCTCCACATGGTGAGGTTTTCCTTAGGGGAAGGCTGTATCTGTCTCCACATGGTGAGGTTTTCCATAGAGGAAGGCTGTATCTGTCTCCACATGGTGAGGTGTTCCATAGGGGAAGGCTGTATCTGTCTCTACATGGTGAGGTTTTCCATAGGGGAAGGCTGTATTTGTCTCCACATGGTGAGGTGTTCCTTAGGGGAAGGCTGTATCTGTCTCCACATGGTGAGGTGTTCCTTAGGGGAAGGCTGTACCTGTCTCCACCTGGTGAGGTTTTCCATAGGGGGAGGCTGCATCTGTCTCCACATGGTGAGGTGTTCCATTGGGGAAGGCTGTATCTGTCTCCACATGGTGAGGTGTTCCTTAGGAGAAGGCTGTATCTGTCTCCACATGGTGAGGTGTTCCTTAGGGGAAGGCTGTACCTGTCTCCACCCACCTGGTGAGGTTTTCCATAGGGGAAGGCTGCATCTGTCTCCACATGGTGAGGTGTTCCATTGGGGAAGGCTGTATCTGTCTCCACATGGTGAGGTGTTCCATAGGGGAAGGCTGTATCTGTCTCCACATGGTGAGGTGTTCTATTGGGGAAGGCTGTATCTGTCTCCACATGGTGAGAGTTCTATAGGGGAAGGCTGTATCTGTCTCCACATGGTGAGGTGTTCTATAGGGGAAGGCTGTATCTGTCTCCACATGGTGAGGTTTTCCATAGGGGAAGGCTATCATCTCGGTATGAACGATAATGTGTGTATTAATCAAATAACATTTTATTTGTCACATGCTTCATAAACAACAGGTGTACGTACGCTAACTGTGAAATGCTTGCAGGCCCTTCCCAACAATGCAGAGAGAAAAATAACAACACCAGGAATAAGTACACGATAAGTGATAATAACTTGGCTATATACATGGGGGGCCAGTACTGAGTTGATGTGCAGGGTTACAAGGTAATTGAGGTAGATATGTACACATAGGTAGGGGTGAAGTGATTAGTCTCCACATGGTGGAGGCAAACAGGATAGATAATAAACAGTAGCAGCAGTGTATGTGATGATTCAAAAGAGGGGCCAATGCAGATTGTCCGGGTAGCTATTTGGTAAACTATTTAGCAGTCTTATGGCATCGGGGTAGAAGCTGTTTAGGGTCCTGTTGGTGCCAGACTTGGTGCATCGGTACCGCTTGCCAGCGGTAGCAGAGAAAACAGTCTATGACTTGGGTGGATGGTATCTTTGACCATTTGTAGGGCCTTCCCCTGACACCGCCTGGTATAGAGGTGACCGTGTGCACTATACTCTGTAGCGCCTTGTGGTTGGATGCCAAGCAGTTGCCATACCAGGCGCTGATGCAGCCAGTCAAGATGCTCTCAATGGTGCAGTTTTCCAACATGTGTATTGCACCCTATGGTATGCTTAAAAGATATTGTCACATTTATGTCGGGCTGGCACAATTACCGTATAATCCTGTAACTGACAATTATGGATGAACACCGTCATGAAGATAAAATAACCTGCATAAATGTTTTTTTTAAACATAACTTTTTTTTAACAAACAGCTATATATATATATATATATATAGTGATATATATAGATATATAGTATAATGTACAGCGGTAGATTCGGCATGCCAACAAATTATAGAGAGAGAAAGAGAGGCATGTGGAGGAGAAAGAGAAACAGAGATGAGGGAGAGATATATAGGGGAGAGAGAGAGGGATTTGAGAGCGGGAGAGATATGAGCGAGAGAAAAGACATATGAGCATGACAAAGAGGGACAAGGTCTTCCACTCTGAAACAGTCCCTGTGATGAAAGAGTTTCTATTCTACATATTTACAGTATCAGCCTTGTGCAGCCACAGACCCTTGTAGACCTTAACACTCCTACGCACACATCTGATACTCTATCACACACTGTCTCATAAAACACCTGTGTGTGTGTGTGTGTGTTAGCCAGCTGGTCCACTTGGTGGGAAATAGTCCTCAGTGCTTAATGGAGGCTGGGATAGAGGGGAATAGTCCTCAGTGCTTAATGAAGGCTGGGATAGAGGGGAATAGTCCTCAGTGCTTAATGGAGGCTGGGATAGAGGGGAATAGTTCTCAGTGCTTAATGGAGGCTGGGATAGAGGAGAATAGTCCTCAGTGCTTAATGGAGGCTGGGATAGAGGGGAATAGTACTCAGTGCTTAATGGAGGCTGGGATAGAGGGGAATAGTCCTCAGTGCTTAATGGAGGCTGGGATAGAGGGGAATAGTTCTCAGTGCTTAATGGAGTCTGGGATAGAGGAGAATAGTCCTCAGTGCTTAATGGAGGCTGGGAAAGAGGGGAATAGTTCTCAGTGCTTAATGGAGGCTGGGATAGAGGAGAATAGTCCTCAGTGCTTAATGAAGGCTGGGATAGAGGGGAATAGTCCTCAGTGCTTAATGGAGGCTGGGATAGAGGGGAATAGTCCTCAGTGCTTAATGAAGGCTGGGATAGAGGGGAATAGTCCTCAGTGCTTAATGGAGGCTGGGATAGAGGGGAATAGTCCTCAGTGCTTAATGGAGGCTGGGATAGAGGGGAATAGTCCTCAGTGCTTAATGGAGGCTGGGATAGAGGGGAATAGTCCTCAGTGCTTAATGGAGGCTGGGATAGAGGGGAATAGTCCTCAGTGCCTACTGTTTACGGGAAGAAGAGAATCCATCTGACATCGGTTTCTCTACATATATCTAAACTCTGCAAAAAAAAGAAACGTCCCTTTTTCATCAGTCTTTCAAAAATAATTACAGGATGCAGGATATACAGGATGGCAACAGGATGGCAACAACAACTGCCCGAGTTACACCAGGAATGCACAATCCTCCATCAGTGCCCAAACTGTCCGCAATAGGCTGAGAGAGACTGGACTGATGGCTTGTAGGCCTGTTGTAAGGCAGGTCCTCACCAGACATCATCGGCAACAACATCGCCTATGGGTACAAACCCACCGTCGCTGGAACAGACAGGACTGGCAAAAAGTGCTCTTCACTGACGAGTCGCGGTTTTGTCTCACCAGGGGTGATGGTCGGATTCGCGTTTATCGTTGAAGGAGCGTTACAACGAGGCCTGTACTCTGGAGTGGGATCGATTTGGAGGTGGAGGGTCTGTCATGGTCTGGGGTGGTGTGTCAGTCACAGCATCATGGGACTGTGCTTGTTGTTATTGCAGGCAATCTCAACGCTGTGCATTACAGGGAAGACCTCCTCCATCATGTGGTACCCTTCCAGCAGGCTCCTCCTGACATGACCATCCAGCATGACAACGCCACCAGTCACACTGCTCGTTCTGTTTGTGATTTCCTGCAAGACAGGAATGCCAGTGTTCTGCCATGGCCAGTGAGGAGCCCGGATCTCAATCCTATTGAGCAGGTCTGGGGACCTGTTGGATCGGAGGGTGAGGGCTAGGGCCATTCCCCCAGAAATGTCCGGGAACTTGCAGGTGCCTTGGTGGAAGAGTGGGGTAACATTGACATGACTGACCAGTGGCTCAATGCTGTGGATAATGGCAGGTTTGTGGGTGTACTATTTTTAGATTTTAGTGCTGCTTTTTATTTAGTGGGTCATGAAATAATTTTGACAAAATTAATGCATTATGGTTTTAAGGAGGTAGCATTGAATTTGGAACAGTCATATCTAACTGACAGGAAACAGTCCACCTATATCAATAGTTAATTTTCTTCTCTTCATGCTTTAAACTGTGGAATACCACAGGGCAGTTGCCTTGGGCCACTTCTTTACATAATATATACCAACAACCTTCCTTATAGCTTATCTGAAACTAAAGCTACTGTATTTGCAGATGATCCTACCATTTATACAGCAAGACAATCGGTTCAACAGGTACAGCAAGCTCTACAAGTAGATTTGGAAAATATCAGGAGTGGGTTTGCTATCTTGTTTTGTTGAACACCAAGAAAACCAAGGGTATGTTGGTCTGTTCCACCAGGATTAAAAAATATATATATTATTAAAACAGCATGCAGGATCAGAAGGATAGCTACATATTTACCAGGAAAGATACTTAAGCAAACAACCCAAGCATGAATTGGGAGTCAGATGAACTACTGTTCTGTGGTTTGAGGAAATGCATCAGCAAGTGACATTAGGAGGCTGCAGATTGCACAGAACAAAGCAGCAAGGATTGTTTTAAGGTGGAGATATGTTTTTTTCTGTTGTAGTCACGCTCAATGCTCTTGGGTGGTCATCAATCAACAAGATAAGTGAAAAAAACATGCTTATTTATTTCATAATATACACCATTTAAAACGGCCAAACTCTATTCACAACAGTATTCAGTTGGTAAAAGACAGACATTCAGTCAATACTAAGAATAGGTTGTCCACCATCTGTGTTACCCAGACAGAAAATAGAAATAGGCAAAATAACATTTATATTTAGAGTAATAAAGAAATTGAATAATTTATCTGCGCAAACCAGAAAGCTTTCAATATATAAATTCAAACAATACTTTAATACCATTTAAATATAATACATAGGAAAGTTGTGCTGGACTATGGTAGATGAAGAATCAATATCTCTTTTTAGACAGTTATTTATCTGGTCAATATGTTAGTGTATTATGTCTGTTTGTAACAGTGTGTTATATGTGAAAATGTGTTCGTATTATAAATAGTATTTTAATGTTTAACGACTGTTGGAAGATTAGTCCAAATGAGGACTAAAAGAGAACCATATCAAATCAAATATTAGGATATTCTATTCCCCTCGCTCTCTCTCTCGCTCTCTCCTCTCTCTCGCCTCCCTCTGTCTCTCCTCTCCTCTCCTCTCCTCTCCTCTCCTCTCCTCTCCTCTCCTCTCCTCTCCTCTCCTCTCCTCTCCTCTCCTCTCCTCTCCTCTCCTCTCCTCTCCTCTCCTCTCCTCTCCTCTCCTCTCCTCTCCTCTCCTCTCCTCTCCTCTCCTCTCCTCTCCTCTCCTCTCCTCTCCTCTCCTCTCCTCTCCTCTCCTCTCCTCTCCTCTCCTCTCCTCTCCTCTCCTCTCCTCTCCTCTCTCCCCCTCTGCTTTTTTCTTGCTGTTGTTCTTGCTATTCTCCAACCTCCCTCACTCCTTTTTTTCACCCCATCCCACACTTTCTCTCTCTCACTTCGCCTGTTGTGCTCTCTCTGCCTTCTATGCTCCCTCCTCTCTCTCACTGTCAGTCCCTTCCTCTCTGAGCCTGTCTGTGTTGTGTGTGTGTGCCAGTGAGCGTGTGGAAGACTACATCTTCTTACTCAGAAGCAGGATAAAGCATGGTAAGCATCCTGCCTCATCTTCTCTTCTCTCCTGACGGACTGACTGGTGTTTTGTGTTTTGCTAGCTCTCGTTGCACATGTTAGGGGGCAAAGGGGGTCATTGTTTTTGTGTGCATTAGAAGGGGATGGGAGATTGTGGCTCTTAATGTGTAGTTGAGTTATTATGTGTGTGTGTGTGTGTGTGTGTGTGTGTGTGTGTGTGTGTGTGTGTGTGTGTGTGTGTGTGTGTGTGTGTGTGTGTCTCTGTCTGTGTGTGTGTAGGTTTGTGTTATGTGACTGTGTCAAAAGTGCATTATCCATTATGTATTTTGTGTTATAGCTCAGTTTGTACAATACTGTAGTCAATTATCTAGCTACCACTCACATCTCCATCTATGTTGTTATTTATTCATTAGGATCCCCAGTGTAGCTGTTGCTCATGCAGAAGCTACTCTTCCTGGGGTATAGTAACACACAGAAGCGTTGTTAATCTGGGCTTTCTAAAACCTGTAGCTAGATACCTCACAAAATGTCTGTTTGAGTTTTGAATCTGAATAGATTCATAGGAAAATAATAGACTGAGAGAACTGTATTAGATAAAGAGGTTTTAGGTGACATGGTCTCAGATGTTATCCACAGATGATAGTGCTGTCTTACTGCAGTTTCTGGATGTGGTGTTGGCAGAAAGCCAGGCCTTAGATTCTTCTGTACTGAAGCTTCATCCCGATATAGTGTAGTTGGTGATTTGCTCTGGGTCTATGGTGCTTTGTACTGGCAGCCTAAAGCTGAGGATCTTGTCAGTGCTGTTGAAAGCAGTTAAATACTGATTAAGTAGTAGGGCTGGGAATTGCCAGGGTACGATATTATCATGGTACTTAGGTGCCGATACAATACAGTGTATTCAGACCCCTCGAGTCTTTCCACATTTTGTTACATTACAGCCTTATTCTAAAAGGGATTAAATAAATTTAAATCCTCAGCCATCTACACACAATACCCCACAATTATGAAGCAAAAACAGGGTTTTATACATTTTTGCAAATGTATTAAAAGGTAAAACCAGAAATACCTTATTTACATAAGGTTTACATTATTTACACATTCGGACCCTTTGCTATGAGACTCGAAATTGAGCACAGGTGCATCCTGTTTCCATTGATCATACTTGAGATAATTTAAATTGGTTGGACATGATTTGGAAAGACATACACCTGTCTATATAAGGTCTCACAGTTAACAGTGCATGTCAGAGCAAAATCCAAGACCTGAGGTCGTAGGAATTTTCCGTAGAGCACCGAGACATGATTGTGTCGAGGCACAGATCTGGGGAAGTGTACCAAAACATTTCTGCAGCATTGAAGGTCCCCAAGAACACAGTGGCCTCCGTCATTCTTAAATTGAAGAAGTTTGGAACCACCAAGACTCTTCCTATAGCTGAGCAATCGGGGGAGAAGGGCATTGGTCAGGAAGGTGACCCAGAATCTGATGGTCACTCTGACAGAGTTCTAGAGTTCCTCTGTGGAGATGGGAGAACCTTCCAGAAGGCCAACCATCTCTGGAGCACTCCACCAATCAGGCCTTTATCAATCAAGCCACACCTCAGTTAAAGGCGCATGACAGCCTGCTTGGAGATAAAAACTAGATTAAAAACTAGATTTTCTGGTCTGATGAAACCAATATTTAACTCTTTGGCCTGAATGCCAAACATCACGTCTGGAGGAAACCTGGCACCATCCCTACGGTGAAGCATGGTGGTGGCAGCATCATGTTGTGGGGATGTTTTTCAGTTGCAGGGACTAGTCAGGATCGAGGTAAAGACGAACGAAGCAAAATACAGAGAGATCCTTGATGAAAACCTGCTCCAGAGCGCTCAGGACCTCAGACTGGGGCAAAGGTTCGCCTTCCAACAGGACAACGACACTAAGCACACAGCCAAGACAACGCTGGAGTGGCTTCGGGACAAGTCTCGCCAGGACTTGAACCTGATCAAACATCTCTGGAGAAACCTGGAAATAGCTGTGCATCAACTCTCGCCATCCAACCTGACAGAGCTTAAGATGATCTGCAGAGAAGAATGGGAGAAACTCTGCTCATACAGGTGTGCCAAGCTTGTAGCGTCGTACCCAAGAAGACTTAATCGCTGCCAAAGGGGTTTCAACAATGTACTGAGTAAAGAGTCTGAATACTTTTGTAAATGTATTTAAATTAGCAAACCTTTCTAAAAACCTGTTTTAACTTTGTCGTTATGGGGTATTGGGTGTAGATTGATGAGGGAAAAAACTATTTGACCAATATTAGAATAAGGCTGTAACGCAACAAAATTTGGAAAATTGCGATTTTATTGTGATTTGATGTTCCAAACATATAGTATTACTCAATATATGTCTGCTCCAAGCTACAGGATGAAAGATTTTTACATATCAATACTTGGAGTCAAAGCATCAACATAATATTGTCCAAAATGATATTGTGGTGTATAACTGTATTGATTTTAAGCCCCCCATTACCACCCAGTAAGGGATGGCTATTGTGCAACGTTGTTTACTAGTCAGAGCAACTGAATCGTCCCTCTCTCTCTCATGGATGTGATGCCTGAATGGTCAACAACATAGTTTCTCCTCTGTAACATGGAGCGAGAGTTAGACAGCGTCACCCATATTCAGCACAACAACACTCAAGGACTGTTTCATAATGTTTTTAATTCACTCTCAGTACAGTTAGTGGTAGAGGGTTGTTGGGCTCTGGTCGACTCCACAGCGGGCGGTGTGTGTGTGTGTGTGTGTGTGTCTGTCTGCCCTCTTCCTCAAGCTGTAGCAGCTCTTTCTACTGTGGAGTGGAGAGCCCTGCCTGTCCTTGTAGGTTAAACACAGCCGTTGTAGCTTTCCATTGATCCTATACAACTATTCTGCTGACAACTCCTTCCTAGGATTAGCCATCACATTCCTATAGAGCTGTTCTGCTGACAACTCCTTCCTAGGATTAGCCATCACATTCCTATAGAGCTGTTCTGCTGACAACTCCTTCCTAGGATCAGCCATCACATTCCTATAGAGCTGTTCTGCTGACAACTCCTTCCTAGGATTAGCCATCACATTCTTATAGAGCTGTTCTGCTGACAACTCCTTCCTAGGATTAGCCATCACATTCCTATAGAGCTGTTCTGCTGACAACTCCTTCCTAGGATTAGCCATCACATTCCTATAGAGCTGTTCTGCTGACAACTCCTTCCTAGGATTAGCCATCACATTCCTATAGAGCTGTTCTGCTGACAACTCCTTCCTAGGATTAGCCATCACATTCCGATACTCCAAAACATTTCTGCCTTAAAAAAAAAAAATAGCTGGGAGTTTTTACGTTGCACCATGTCATTGACATTTTCTATCACATTAGGTGTAACTAGCATGGTGCATCACCACAGTGCCCTAGGCTGCTCTCCTGGATGTGGTTAGACTCACTGGATGGAGAACAACATGACTGGGAGGAAAACACACAGGCAAGGTGAGGAGCACTGAGGCTAGAGGGTTTGAGTGGGTAAGGAGGGGTGAGGCTGGGTTAGGAGGGGTGAAGTGGGGTGAGGCTGGTTGAGATTGGGTGAGGAGAGGTTCTGCGGGCCTCCAGAGTGGTACCTTCTGGGGATGGGGAATAGTGGGCGGACAGACGGCTGCTTATGAGTCTGAACACTACAGCCCTGGAGGGGAGCTGACCACACACACACACACACACACACACACACACACACGCATACCAAACACACACACACGCATACCACCCACACACACACGCATACCACACACACACACACACACACACACACACACACACACACACACACACACACACACACACACACACACACACACACACACACACACACACGCATACCACACACACACACACACACACACGCATACCACACACACACATGCATACCAAACACACACACACACACCTGGCGACTGTACAGCACTGCAGATGAATTAACTGTGCGATAATATCCATTTCCCATGCCTTTGTTTCCCTCCTGTTGAAGTACCATGTAATAATTGCACAAAACAACAGCCATGGTATTAATTAACCTTGGTTGGTATGTTTTTGCATACATGTGTGATTGCATGGAGAATGGTGCGTTTGTGCATCCGTGTGTGTGGTCTGTGCCTGTGTGTGTGTGTGTGTGTGTGTGTGTGTGTGTGTGTGTGTGTGTGTGTGTGTGTGTGTGTGTGTGTGTGTGTGTGTGCTCGTGTGTAACATTAACAGTTAGTATTGAGCAGCAGTCCCATGACCAGAGCCGGCATTATGGATGAGCCTTAAAAGGGGACTGGCCCGCCCTACTGTACCTTCAAATAAAATACTGATCATTTATTGGCCCGGGACACACGCTGACAGACAGACGCATCAATCTCAGCTAAATGATCTGAGCGCCCTTCTGTCTCAGTATGTGTAGACCATGTATCTGATGCTGTCTGGACCAAAAGAGTGTGACATGTCATATTATGTCTGTCCAGACCGCGTCAGATACATGGTCTACACATAGAGAGGTGCTGTTTCACTCTGATGATAGAGTTTCAGCAGAGAGGAAGAGGCGAAGCGAGAGAGCTCACTCTCACCAAAATCTGTCCAGTATAAGCCCAATGCGTTTCTATGGGAATAATATGCAGACCCAAGCTTGTAGCCTGCCTTCCCAGACTCTCCATTGTTAGGGCTGAGACATGAGCATCTCCTCATTATATACAGCTCTCTGGTTTCAACCTCTTGTGAATTGGAAAGGGGGCGGGTTTGCCCTAAAGTAAATTGATGTTTCACCAAAAATTATATACTTACTCCTGTGTAAATAAAATAATTCAAAATACTTCACCAGAGAGCATGCCTCAGCCACAGAGGATCAGTAGCTTCTTTAAAAAATGGTGGATTGTTTCAATTCACAAGTGTGTTTGGGAAGGCCGTAACTTGAGATGCACGCTTTGCAATAGGTCTAGCTGATCGAGTTAAGGCTGTCATTGAAAAGCATGTAAAATATGTGTGATGATAATGTCTTGAGTATAATTTCAAATGTTGCATCAAGAATAAGGGGAGGAGGGTGTGGAGAAGATATGGTGCTTCTCCCAGAATGCATGCATATAGGAAAGTGCCCATTTGGCGGTCTTATTTCTGGTTGTCTTAACTCACCACTTATACCACTCTCATGTTTTCATCGCCTCACACAAGTCAACGAAGTCTGTTTTTTTAACATCCATTGCAAATGATAGTTCCTCGGTATTTGAAAAATCTTTCCAACTCTCCCGGCCTGGAGAATCACCAAGCCTCGGTGTGAAAGAGCAAAATATCATGATCTGATGATCCTATATAACCATTGGAAAACTAATAAAAAACTGCTTTCTGTCCCGAGCTCACTGGCACAGGAAACTTTGAGGGCCCGGAATAGGCAAGTTGATACAATGTTGCAAGTTTGTTTGCGACAGCTTCGGGCCACATCAATCAATCAATAAAATGTATTTATGAAGTCCTTTTTACAGTAGCAGACAGGCAGAAGAAGAAGGGAGGGAGGGAGGCAGACGGGCAGAAGAGGAAGGGAGGGATTGAGGGAGGCAGACAGAATGGGAGGCAGGCAGACAGAATGGGAGGCAGACAGAGATGAATGTGATTGAAAAAAACAGAATCAGAATAATTTCAACTTTTTCTATTTGTCTGCTTTATGCCAATATTATTTGACTTAGTTGGTGATGGAAGTTTATAGGCCCAGTGGTGTAAAATACTTACTACTTAAGTAGTTTTTTTGGTGTATTTTATTTATTTATTTTTACTTTACCTTTATGGAACTAGGCAAGTCAGAAGAAATTGTTATTTTCAATGACGGCCTAGGAACAGTGGGTTAACTGCCTTGTTCAGGGGCAGAACGACACTAGCCTACCTGCCACTGGTATCTGTACTTTACTTTAACATTTATATTTTTCACAACTTTTACTTCACTACATTCCTCAATAAAATGATGTACTTTTTACTCCATACGTTTTCCCTGACACCCAACCGTACTCATTACATTTGTAATGCTTAGTAGTACAGGAAAATGGTCGAATTCACACGCTAATCAAGGAACATCCCTGGTCATCCCTAATGCCACTGATCTGGTGGACTCACAGACTCACAAAACACAAATGCTTTGTTTGTAAATATGTCTTGAGTGTTTGAGTGTTCCCCTGGCTATCCGTAAATGAACAAGATTAGCTTAATATAAGGAATTTTAAACAATTTATTCATTTACTTTTGATACTTAAGTATATTTCAAAACAAATATTTTTAGACTTTTACTAAAGTAGTATTTTACTGTGTGACTTTCACTTTTCTATTAATGTATCTTTACTTTTACTCAAGTATGACAATTGGGTACTGTTTACTGTAAGTTTCCTTAAACATGAAAATCATGAGCTGCCGGCGGTCTTTAATATTAGACCCTTTAAAATAATGTGTGGAGACGTAGGAGAACCAGTGAAGAAATGGGCCCGCCTATGGAAATCAAATGCCCTTTGTTCTGGCGCCAGGTCTGCCCATGTCACGCATACCCTCTTGTCTTTGTAATATTGATTTGTCCTCCACCCCTCGCACACACACCCCTATACCACACACACACCAGACTTTGATTGTTGATGGGAGAAGGAGTCTGAGGTCATCTCAAGAAGAACCACAGTCCTATGCTTGCTATGGTCACGCACGCGCACGCACGCACACACACACACACACACACACACACACACACACACACACACACACACTTCACTCAGTCTGAGGTGAAAGGTGTATGTGGAACCACCTGACCTGACTCATACTTGAACTGATTAAACTAAAGCCCAACCCAAGCGTGCGTGTGTGTGTGACCCCATCCATAACGCTGTCTTAGCACTATTCTAATCTTCCATTCCCAACTCAATACTCCTCTTCTGTTGTTCCTTTGGCACTAGATAATGCTGCAGCACAGTTGATCTGTAGCAATAACAGTAGCAGATGTCTCTGTTGATGAGCTGGGTTTGACTTTCTTTTGCAGTACTGTGGTGGTTTATCATAGTATTAGTCCAGGCATCTTTGGATTGTCTCTATGACGATAGGTCTCTGTCTTGTTGAGATGGAGTATCGATAGGACAACACTCATGTCCTACTATAGGTCTTGTTGAGATGGAGTATCTATAGGACAAAACTCATGTCCTACTCTAGGTCTCTGTCTTGTTGAGATGGAGTATCTATAGGACAACACTCATGTCCTACTCTAGGTCTCTGTCTTGTTGAGGTGGAGTATCTATAGGACAAAACTCATGTCCTACTCTAGGTCTCTGTCTTGTTGAGATGGAGTATCTATAGGACAACACTCATGTCCTACTATAGGCCTTGTTGAGATAGGACAAAACTCATGTCCTACTCTAGGTCTTGTTGAGATGGAGTATCTATAGGACAAAACTCATGTCCTACTCTAGGTCTTATTGAGATGGAGTATCTATAGAACAAAACTCATGTCCTATTATAGGCCTTGTTGAGATGGAGTATCTATAGGACAAAACTCATGTCCTACTATAGGTCTTGTTGAGATGGAGTATCTATAGGACAAAACTCATGTCCTACTATAGGTCTTGTTGAGATGGAGTATCTATAGGACAAAACTCATGTCCTACTCTAGGTCTTGTTGAGATGGAGTATCTATAGGACAAAACTCATGTCCCAGTAGTAGTTTGACATTTGAACTGTGCCTTCCCCTTCCTGCCTTGTATTTAGTGTGAGATGCAATCATCCAGCCCACCTGGGGCACTATTTTGTCTGTCCTCTCTCCTGCCGACAGCTGCCACTGGCTGCTGTGTTAACCCTGTTCTCTTCTCCCTCCCTTCCCCTATCTCTCTGATCTCTTCTCCTCCCCCCTTCTCCCTCCCTCTCTTTCTCTCCCACGGCACCGTCCCAAGGCCCGGCTCCCCTCCTGCTCATCCACTTATAGTGTCTCAGAGGTACCTCCGCATGTGTCAATCTACCTGCATTGCCATGGCAATCACCCCATCACCACCCTGTCCTCTCTTCTATCACTCTTCCTGCGTCAAATTCCCTAGTCCCGCCTCCTTAGAGGCCCTTCCACAGTCCTTTCCTCCCTATTTTCTATCCTACCACCTTTCCCACTCCACTCCACTCCTCACATCACCTTCCCTCACCTCCTCTCCCCTCCCTCTATCCTTACACCTGCCCCCCTCCTCTCCTCACCTTCCCTCCTCTCCACTGTCCTCCTCTCCCCTCACCTCCTCCTCCTCCCCTCCCCTCCCTCTATCCTTCCATCCGCCCCCCTTCTCCCCTACCCTCACTGCAGCACTGTGACCCCCCCAAACCTCTCAACTAGACATGCATCTTACTGGTGACCAAAGAGCTTAGAAATCTGGAGATACTCTACACTATTATTTGTTGCGTTGTTGTAAGCTATTTCTTGAGTTTTTGAGTTTACTGGATAAATGATGTGTTTACTCTCTCTCTCTGTCTCTGTCTCTCTCTGTCTCTCTCTGTCTCTCTTTGTCTCTCTCTCTGTCTCTTTCTGTCTCTCTCTCTCTCTCTCTCTCTCTCTCTCTCTCTCTCTCTCTCTCTCTCTCTCTCTCTCTCTCTCTCTCTCTCTCTTTCTCTCTCTTTCTCTCTCTCTCTCCTCTCTCTCCTCTCTCACACACACACTCATTCCTCAGGCATTAAATCTAATCCACTCTCAGAACGATGCTTTTAAAAATCTCCTCCCGTCCTAATCGTCACGGTATCATTATAACCATGGTAACCATGACCGTTTGCTTTGTTTGTGTTTAGAAACAGTTTGGGTTCCTTGCCCTTTGGATTTTCAGATTGAGTCAATAAAAGTGAATGTAGAAATTGTAGAGCCATATCCATGTCCATGTGGTTCAGTGCGGTTTGAGTTTTTTTCCATATTTGATTTGGCTCCATTTGTTTGGCTAAATGTCTGCAGTCTCCATCCCATACCAGTCCCTGCAGGCGTACTTCCTTTGTAGGGTGTTTGGCCAGTGTGTGTCAGGACAATTGGGAATTGGTGGGTAGTGTGCTTGTGTGTGTATGTGTTACCTGTGGTTGTGTGTGTGCTTGAGACATACCTGTGTTTGTGTCTGTGTGAGCCATACCTGTGTTTTTGTGCACAGGTGAGCCTAATTTGTATGTGCCATGTTTGGCGTGTGTGTGTGGTCCAGGCGAGTGACTGTCCTGTGGCTTTCTCCAGGCTGCACGGAGAGAGTTCAGGGCTCACCTGGATGAGGTCATCACGCTCCGGTCTAGGTACTCTACCTTGGACCAGGTAAATGGTTACACACACACACACACCACGCCCAGGGCCATCAGCAAGTCTTCCTGTCATCTCAGGTCTGTGACAGGCTCACTTTATCACTAGAGGACATGACATGTTGTCCTGTTAACACTATTGGAATCCTGGCCCACAGGCGCTGATCAATCCCTCTGATTGGGTCATCTCCTAGTAAGTATTTTTTTTTGATTGGGCCTGACAGTCACGTCTTTCTTTTAGTCCAAAGGTAATCGGAGTCCTTATTGGCATTCATCAACATGCTGACTCATCTGTTTCTGCTTGACCCTCATCCCATCTTGATGACTTTGTGTGTGTGTGTGTGTGTGTGTGTGGTGTGTGTGTGTGTGTGTGCGCGTGCATTCACTTGTTTATTCATTCAATTATTCATCCAATCCTTCCCTTCTCTGTTTGCCTCACTTTCATTCATGACCTCTGTTATGGGAGGAAGGGAGAGAGAGCGGGAGAGAGAGAGAGCAGAAAGGGAGAGAGAGAGCAGAAAGGGAGAGAGAGAGCAGAAAGGGAGGGAGAGAGAGCAGAAAGGGAGGGAGAGAGAGCAGAAAGGGAGGGAGAGAGAGCAGAAAGGGAGGGAGAGAGAGCAGAAAGGGAGGGAGAGAGAGCAGAAAGGGAGGGAGAGAGAGCAGAAAGGGGGGGAGGGAGAGAGAGCAGAAAGGGGGGAGGGAGAGAGAGCAGAAAGGGGGGGGGAGAGAGAGCAGAAAGGGAGGGAGAGAGAGCAGAAAGGGGGGGAGGGGGGAGACGAAAGTGATGGAGAGGTGAGAGAGGTGAGAGAGAGAGGAGAAAGGGCGGGAGAGAGGAGAGGATAAGGGAGGGAGGGAGAGATGAGGAGAGATGGGGAGGGAGAGATGAGGAGAGATGGGGAGGGAGAGATGAGGAGAGATGGGGAGGGAGAGATACAGAGGAGAAAGTGAGGGGGAGAGGAGAGAGAAAGGAGAAAGTGAGGGAGAGAGGAGAATGTGAGGAAGAGAGAGGAGGACAGGAGGAAGAGAGAAGAAAGTGGGGAAGAGAGGAGAGAGTAGAAAGTAAGGGAGAAAGGGGGAGAGGAGAGTGAGAAGAGAAAGTTATGGAGAGAGTGCTGGCAGATGGACAGCATCAGCGACCATACAGTGAAGAAAGTCACTATGTTCTTACGATGGCAGTCCTCCTCTCCTCTTGTCATGTTCCCATGAGCCCGTTGTCATGGTAAAGGCAGTCAAGCCTGCTGTACATAACATATCCCACAGGCAGCTGTGTCTCCTCTGATATTTTCCCTCCAGTCTTGTTGTGTCCTCGCTATTGATGATCTTTCATCCGTGCCTGTTGTTTGACTATTGTAATGTCGTTAGTCTTTAGGTTGAGTGCTTAAGGAGGCTGACCTCCTGTCCTACTATTCTTAATGTAGTCCAGAGTGTTCATCTCCAGCTTAGGTGGATAGATTCATAGGGAGAGATGAAGAGACGAGTTGTTTAAACTCTTGTGGTTAGGGATGTTTCACAGTAGTATCACAGAAGGCCCATGTTGACAGGATTTCTCAAATCACTGCGAGCCCATACCATGCATGACCATATCCCGCAGCACCTATGGTACTGAGTGTGTACAGACCAAGATGTCAGGCCAGGTGGTTCTAAACTGAGCAAAAATATAAACAGAACATGTAAAGTGTTGGTCCCATTTTTCATGAAATAAAAGATCCCAGACATTTTCCATACGCACAAAAATCTTATTTCTCCACAAATTTGTTTACATCCCTGGGCTCACGAGTGGCGCAGCGGTCTAAAGCCACTGCATCTCAGTCCTAGAGGCGTCACTACAGACATGGTTCGATTCCAGGCTGTATCACAACTGGCCGTGATTGGGAGTCCCCATAGGGCGGCACAATTGGCCCAGCGTCGTCCAAGTTAGGGTTTGGCCGGGGTAGGCCGTCATTGTAAATAAGAATTTGTTCTTAACTGACTTGCCAAGTTAAATAAAGGTTAAAAAGCTGATTAGTATGATCATTACACAAGTACAATTGTGCTGGGGACAATGAAGGCCACTCTAAAATGTTGTCACACGTGTCAAGTTTTGAGGGAGCGTCCAGTTGTCATGCTGACAGCAGGAATGTCCACCAGAGTTGTTGCCAGAGAATTGAATGTTAATTTCTCTTCCATAAGCCACCTCCAACATCGTTTTAGATCATTTGTCAGTATGTCCAACTGGCCTCATAACTGCAGAACACGTGTGTGGCGTTGTGTGGGCGAGCAGTTTGCTGATGTCAACGTTGTGAACAGAGTGCCCCATGGGGCTATGGTATAGGCGGCCATAAGCTACGGACAGTGGACACAATTGCATTTTATCGATGGCAATTTGAATGCACAGAGATTGCGTGATGAGATCCTGAGGCCCATTATTGTTTATTGTGCCATTCCGCCGCCACCATCACCTCATGTTTCAGCATGATAAAGCACGGCTCCATATCGCAAGGATCTGTACACAATTCCTGGAAGCTGAAAATGTCCCAGTTCTTCCATGGTATACATACTCAGCAGACATGTCACCCACTGAGCATGTTTGGGATGCTCTGGGTCGACATGTCCCAGTTCTTCCATGGTATACATACTCAGCAGACATGTCACCCACTGAGCATGTTTGGGATGCTCTGGGTCGACGCGTGCAGCAGCGGTTTCCAGTTCCCAGATACTGACTGGTTTTCTGATCCACACCTCTACCTTTTATTAAGGTATCTGTGACCAACAGAAGCATATCTTTATTCCCAGTCATGTGACATCCATAGATTTGGTCCTAATTCATTTATTTAAATTGACTAATTTCCTCATATGAACACTAAATCACTAAAATATTTGTCTTGCGTTTTGACTTTTGTTCAGTATACTAGATATACCCACTACCACCCGGGTCAGAACTGCTCAATGTGGTACTGTTCATCTGTGTTAAGCTCAGTAACACTGCTACACTACATCATGCCAGCTGCTGTTGATCCGTTCTCCTTTTCCCAGAGCCCACTTCATTCTGTATTCTCTCGTTCTTTTCTTCACTTCATCCCCTACCTCGCTTTTGACCTCTGGTACAGCTGTTCACTTCTCAACGACCTCTTGTCTAGTCATAGATCTTTGTTTCATTCAACTCTGGTGGGTTACCTATTAAAATGCTCATGTTGATAACTTCTAGCTATACTACTGTCTCCTCGTATTCCTCTACTCTGCCTGTCTGTTGTAAACCTCTTGACTCTGTGCTGTTCTGTCCATACGTTACTGTACTGTAGCTCCACTCGAGGATGGGGCTCAACAATGACCACAGAGGCCATAGCAGGACCTACGACCTCTCCCTCCCTCTATCTCTCTCTCTCAATCTATCACTCACTCTTTCAGTTGCATTCTATGTATTCTTGTAACATACATGTTCTCCTTTGAGAAGCTGTATGGTGTGCTGGTGGATTCTGGAGATGTTCCGGTCCGTTCTCTAGTCGTCTTTTTCTCTCTGCTCATACTCCGTTCTTTTCTCCTTTTAGATGCAGTGTATCCTCTGTTCTTTTCTCCATTTAGATGCAGTGTATACTCCGTTCTTTTCTCCTTTTAGATGCAGTGTATCCTCTGTTCTTTTCTCCTTTTAGATGCAGTGTATCCTCTGTTCTTTTCTCCTTTTAGATGCAGTGTATCCTCTGTTCTTTTCTCCATTTAGATGCAGTGTATCCTCTGTTCTTTTCTCCTTTTAGATGCAGTGTATCCTCTGTTCTTTTCTCCTTTTAGATGCAGTGTATCCTCTGTTCTTTTCTCCTTTTAGATGCAGTGTATCCTCTGTTCTTTTCTCCATTTGGATGCAGTGTATCCTCTGTTCTGTTGCACCAGACCCTAGCTAGCCCATGTGGTCCTCTAGGCCAGGGGCATTGGGTGTCAGAGGTTCCAGCTAGGGGTTCCACCATACTTTGGGGCGACAGGTAGCCTAGTGGTCAGAGCGTTGGACTAGTAACCGAAAGGTTGCTAGATCGAATCCCTGAGCTGACAAGGTAAAAGAAATCTGTCGTTCTGCCCCTGAACAAGGCAGTTAACCCACCGTTCCTAGGCCGTCATTGAAAATAAGAATGTGTTCTTAACTGTTCTTAACTGACTTGCCTGACACTGCAGTATTATTTATTTAAATAAAGGTAAATAAATAATACTGCAGTGTTATATGCTACTGGCCTATGGGGACAGTGGCACATGGATTAGGACAGCCTTACTACTGAGATGTGAAGCGAATTACACCTCCAAAACCAACTGTAAGCCAAGCCTGAAACCCTAGGATCTAACCCCACCCTAACCATCCCCACCTCGCTTCCTCCTACCCCATACACATGCTCTGCTCGGCCACACTAAACCACTATCCTTGGCTTGAGATCCTCATCTTATCTATTATTAATTGCCATTCATGTTCTGAAGATTGTTTGATTGTGGTTGTCTTTATGTTCTGCATTAGTAGCTGGATGTGTAGATGACCATTCCAATCTGTTGGAGCCAGAATGATTGGATCTATTGTGGTTTCACCTCAACCATGTCTTTTCTCTCGTCTTCCTCCATTTCTTCTTTCTCTTTATCTATCTCTATCTGTCTGTAGGTTCAGTCACGGTGTGGCAGCAAAGAGAACATCCTGAGAGCTAGTAAGTTATTTTATTGAGAGTTTTCTCTGTGGCTGTGTGAGTGTGTGTGTGTGTGTGTGTGTGTGTGTGTGTGTGTGTGTGTGTGTGTGTGTGTGTGTGTGTGTGTATGCTCACATGCGTGTTTGTGTGAATGTGAAAGACACGTATTCTCTCTGTCACACTCCTCCTGTCTTACTGTCTCTCACTCTGTCCATCAGGTCACAGTGCAGTGGACATCACCAAGGTGGCTCGCCGGCACCGCATGTCTCCCTTCCCCCTCACCTCCATGGATAAGGCCTTCATCACTGTACTGGAGATGACCCCTGTGCTCGGCACTGAGATCATCAACTACAGAGGTGGGTCAGAAAGATAGGCTGACTGACTGACTGAGAGACAGACGGAGGGACAGAGAGGCAGACAGACAAACAGACGGACAGGAAGCTCAGTCATATCCGCATCACTGGACACGCCTTCCTTTCCACCCCCTAACATCAGTCATACCGCACACTGGGCCTTCACTACTGTCTGTAGTACTGTCTGTCTGTAGTACTGTCGGTCTGTAGTACTGTCTGTCTCTCTGTCTGTAGTACTGTCTGTCTCTCTGTCTGTAGTACTGTCTGTCTCTCTGTCTGTAGTGCTGTCTGTCTCTCTGTCTGTAGTGCTGTCTGTCTCTCTGTCGGTAGTGCTGTCTCTGTCTGTCTCTCGTACTGTCTCTGTAGTACTGTCGGTCTGTAATACTGTCTGTCTCTCTGTCTGTAGTACTGTCTGTCTCTCTGTCTGTAGTGCTGTCTGTCTCTCTGTCGGTAGTGCTGTCTCTGTCTGTCTGTCTGTAGTACTGTCGGTCTGTAGTACTGTCTGTCTCTCTGCCTGTAATACTGTCTGTCTGTCTGTAGTACTATCTGTCTGTCTGTATGTCTGTCCATCAGTCTGTAGTACTGTCTGTCTGTATGTCTGTCTATCAGTCTGTAGTACTGTCTGTAGTGCTGTCTGTCAGTCTGTAGTACTGTCGGTCTGTCTGTCTGTCTGTCTGTCTGTCTGTCTGTCTGTCAGTCTGTAGTACTGTCGGTCTGTCTGTCTGTCTGTCTGTCTGTCTGTCTGTCTGTCTGTCTGTCTGTCTGTCTGTCTGTCTGTCTGTCTGTCTGTCTGTCTGTCTGTCTGTCTGTCTGTCTGTCTGTCTGTCTGTCTGTCTGTCTGTCTGTCTGTCTGTCTGTCTGTCTGTCTGTCTGTCTGTCTGTCTGTCTGTCTGTCTGTCTGTCTGTCTGTCTGTCTGTCTGTCTGTCTGTCTGTCTGTCTGTCTGTCTGTCTGTCTGTCTGTCTGTCTGTCTGTCTGTCTGTCTGTCTGTCTGTCTGTCTGTCTGTCCTGTCTGTCTGTCTGTCTGTCTGTCTGTCTGTCTGTCTGTCTGTCTGTCTGTCTGTCTGTCTGTCTGTCTGTCTGTCTGTCTGTCTGTCTGTCTGTCTGTCTGTCTGTCTGTCTGTCTGTCTGTCTGTCTGTCTGTCTGTCTGTCTGTCTGTCTGTCTGTCTGTCTGTCTGTCTGTCTGTCTGTCTGTCTGTCTGTCTGTCTGTCTGTCTGTCTGTCTGTCTGTCTGTCTGTCTGTCTGTCTGTCTGTCTGTCTGTCTGTCTGTCTGTCTGTCTGTCTGTCTGTCTGTCTGTCTGTCTGTCTGTCTGTCTGTCGTCTGTCTGTCTGTCTGTCTGTCTGTCTGTCTGTCTGTCTGTCTGTCTGTCTGTCTGTCTGTCTCATATGTGTGGTGAGCCCATGATGTTTCTGTTCCTACAGCTGTTCCACCTGACCCAGATGCTCTCCATTCCACCCTGTCTATCGGTCTGTCTGAGTCCCCGCCTACCTACCTGCCTGTTTTCATCTCTTGTTGGCTTGATTGTTTATTGATTGCACACACCTCTTGATTGTTACGTAGCTAGCCAATTAACAGCACACACCACCTAACCATCCAAACCTTTGGGCAAGGGAGTCCCCCAGACCCCACATTGATGGTCCAGGTATTGACTTCACATAGGTCAACTTCAGGTGCTTGTTTACACCAAGTGAGCTGTAGTTTATAAAGAAATACTAGCCAGTACATTTTACACCTTAAATAGATGTATGTAAACTAGCTTCAGATAGCATTAGTCTAGTAATTAGAGCATTGGACTAGTAACCAAAAGGTTGCTAGATCGAATCCCTGAACTGACAAGGTAAAAATATGTCTTTCTGCCCCTGAACAGGCAGTTAAACCCACTGTTCTTAGGTCGTCATTGTAAATAAGAATTTGTTCTTAACTGACTTGCCTAGTTAAATAAAGGTAAAAAAAGGCTTTCTAGAATAGGGAACGTTATCATACATAACATTATCATGACTCTCTAGAACCGGGCACATTATCACCAATACATAACATTATCATGACTCTCTAGAACAGGGCACATTATCACCCATACATAACATTATCATGACTCTCTAGAACCGGGCACATTATCACCAATACATAACATTATCATGACTCTCTAGAACAGGGCACATTATCACTCATACATAACATTATCATGACTCTAGAACAGGGCACATTATCACCAATACATAACATTATCATGACTCTCTAGAAGAGGGAACATTATCACCAATACATAACATTATCATGGCTCTCTAGAACAGGGGACATTATCACCCATACATAACATTATCATGGCTCTCTAGAAGAGGGAACATTATCACCAATATCAAATCAAATCAAATGTATTTATATAGCCCTTCGTACATCAGCTGATATCTCAAAGTGCTGTACAGAAACCCAGCCTAAAACCCCAAACAGCAAGCAATGCAGGTGTAGAAGCACGGTGGCTAGGAAAAACTCCCTAGAAAGGCCAAAACCTAGGAAGAAACCTAGAGAGGAACCAGGCTATGTGGGGTGGCCAGTCCTCTTCTGGCTGTGCCGGGTGGAGATTAAAACAGAACATGGCCAAGATGTTCAAATGTTCATAAATGACCAGCATGGTCGTATAATAATAAGGCAGAACAGTTGAAACTGGAGCAGCAGCACGGTCAGATGGACTGGGGACAGCAAGGAGTCATCATGTCAGGTAGTCCTGGGGCATGGTCCTAGGGCTCAGGTCCTCCGAGAGAGAGAAAAAAAGAGAGAATTAGAGAGAGCATATGTGGGGTGGCCAGTCCTCTTCTGGCTGTGCCGGGTGGAGATTAGAACAGAACATGGCCAAGATGTTCAAATGTTCATAAATGATCAGCATGTTCGAATAATAAGAAGGCAGAACAGTTGAAACTGGAGCAGCAGCACGGCCAGGTGGACTGGGGACAGCAAGGAGTCATCATGTCAGGTAATCCTGGGGCATGGTCCTAGGGCTCAGGTCCTCCGAGAGAGAGAAGGAGAGAATTAGAGAACGCACACTTAGATTCACACAGGACACCGAATAGGACAGGAGAAGTACTCCAGATATAACAAACTGACCCTAGCCCCCCGACACATAAACTACTGCAGCATAAATACTGGAGGCTGAGACAGGAGGGGTCAGGAGACACTGTGGACCCATCCGAGGACACCCCTGGACAGGGCCAAACAGGAAGGATATAACCCCACCCACTTTGCCAAAGCACAGCCCCCACACCACTAGAGGGATATCTTCAACCACCAACTTACCATCCTGAGACAGGGCCGAGTATAGCCCACAAAGATCTCCGCCATGGCACAACCCAAGGGGGGGGCGCCAACCCAGACAGGATGACCACATCAGTGAATCAACCCACTCAGGTGACGCACCCCTTCCAGGGACGGCATGAGAGAGCCCCAGTAAGCCAGTGACTCAGCCCCTGTAATAGGGTTAGAGGCAGAGAGTCCCAGTGGAAAGAGGGGAACCGGCCAGGCAGAGACAGCAAGGGCGGTTCGTTGCTCCAGAGTCTTTCCGTTCACCTTCCCACTCCTGGGCCAGACTACACTCAATCATATGACCCACTGAAGAGATGAGTCTTCAGTAAAGACTTAAAGGTTGAGACCGAGTTTGCGTCTCTGACATGGGTAGGCAGACCGTTCCATAAAAATGGAGCTCTATAGGAGAAAGCCCTGCCTCCAGCTGTTTGCTTAGAAATTCTAGGGACAATTAGGAGGCCTGCGTCTTGTGACCGTAGCGTACGTGTAGGTATGTACGGCAGGACCAAATCAGAGAGATAGGTAGGAGCAAGCCCATGTAATGCTTTGTAGGTTAGCAGTAAAACCTTGAAATCAGCCCTTGCTTTGACAGGAAGCCAGTGTAGAGAGGCTAGCACTGGAGTAATATGATACATTTTTTTGGTTCTAGTCAGGATTCTAGCAGCCGTATTTAGCACCAACTGAAGTTTATTTAGTGCTTTATCCGGGTAGCCGGAAAGTAGAGCATTGCAGTAGTCTAACCTAGAAGTGACAAAAGCATGGATTAATTTTTCTGCATCATTTTTGGACAGAAAGTTTCTGATTTTTGCAATGTTACGTAGATGGAAAAAAGCTGTCCTTGAAATGGTCTTGATATGTTCTTCAAAAGAGAGATCAGGGTCCAGAGTAATGCCGAGGTCCTTCACAGTTTTATTTGAGACGACTGTACAACCATTAAGATTAATTGTCAGATTCAACAGAAGATCTCTTTGTTTCTTGGGACCTAGAACAAGCATCTCTGTTTTGTCCGAGTTTAAAAGTAGAAAGTTTGCAGCCATCCACTTCCTTATGTCTGAAACACATGCTTCTAGCAAGGGCAATTTTGGGGCTTCACCATACATAAGTCCAGAATGATAACCAGGTCCATAATGTATTTCTGTTTCCATCCATCTTGTTATTTTCTGTGCCAACACTGACTGAGAGCATCTTTGCATCTTGAATGACTATCATGGCCAAATTCCCCTTGCTGCCTCCAGTGTGTTACTGTTGGGTATATATATGGCTTCTGTTCTGTGGCTTCTGTTCTGTGTCTGTGGCTTCTGTTCTGTGTCTGTGGCTTCTGTTCTGTGTCTGTGGCTTCTGTTCTGTGTCTGTGGCTTCTGTTCTGTGTCTGTGGCTTCTGTTCTGTGGCTTCTGTGTCTGTGGCCTCTGTTCTGTGTATGTGTGTTCTGTTCTGTGTCTGTGGCTTCTGTTCTGTGTCTGTGGCTTCTGTTCTGTGTCTGTGGCTTCTATTCTGTGTCTGTGGCTTCTATTCTGTGTCTGTGGCTTCTATCCTGTGTCTGTGGCTTCTATTCTGTGTCTGTGGCCTCTGTTCTGTGTATGTTTTCTGTTCTGTGTCTATGTGTTCTGTTCTGTGTCTATGGAAGGGGGTGTACAGTGCTACGGTATGGCTGGCTAGTGCCTTCGAAAAGTATTCAGACCCCTAAGATTTTTCCACATTTTGTTGAGTTACAGCCTTATTCTAAATTGTATTTAGTAAATAAATAATCTCAGCAATCTACACACAATACCCCAAAATTACAAAGCAAATGTATTAAAAATAAAAAGCAGATACCTTTACATAATTTATGTAATTACATAAATATTCAGACCCTTTGCAATGAGACTTGAAATTGAGTTCAGGTGCATCTTGTTTCCTTTGGTCATCCTTGAGATGTTTCTACAACTTGATTGAAGTCCACCTGTGGTAAATCCAATTGATTGGACATGACTTGAAAGGGCACACACCTGTCTATATAAGGTCTCACAGTTGACAGTGCATGTCAGATCAAAAACCAAGCCATGAGTTTGAAGGAATTGTCTGTAGAGCTCCGAGACAGGATTGTATCGAGGCACAGATCTGGGGAAGGGTACCAAAACATTTCTGCAGCATTGAAGGTCCCCAAGAACAGAATGGCCTCTGTCATTCTTAAATGGAAGAAGTTTGGAACCACCAAGACTTCCTAGAGCTGGCAGCCCGGCCAAACTGAGCAATCGAGGGAGAAGCCCCTTGGTCAGGCAGGTGACCAAGAACCTGATGGTCACTCTGAAAGAGCTCTAGAGTTCCTCTGTTGAGATGGGAGAACCTTCCAGAAGGACAACCGTCACTGTAGCACTCCACCAATCAGGCCTTTATGGTAGAGTGGCCAGACGGAAGACACCCCTCAGTAAATGACAGCCCGCTTGGAGTTTGCCAAAAGGCACCTAAAGACCCTCTGGTCTGATGAAATCAAGATTTAACTCTTTGGTCTGAAGGCCAAGTGTCACATCTGGTAGAGACCTGGCACCATCCCTATGGTGAAGCATGGTGGTGGCAGCATCATGCTGTGGGGATGTTTTTCAGCAGCATGGACTGGGAGACTAGTCAGGATCGAGGGAAAAATGAGAGGAGCAATGTACAGAGAGATCCTTGGTGAATACCTTCTCCAGAGCGCTCAGGACCTCAGACTGGGGCGAAGGTTCACCTTCCAACAGGAGAACGACCCTAAGCACACAGCCTAGACAATGCAGGCGTGGCTTCAGCACAAGTCTCTGAATATCTTTGATAGACCCAGCCAGAACCTGGACTTGAACCTGATCGAACATCTCTGGAGAGACCCGAAAATAGCTGTGCAGCAATGCTCCCCATCCATCCTGATAGAGCTTGTGAAGATCTGCAGAGAAGAATGGGAGAAACTCTCCAAACACAGGTGTGCCAAGCTTGTAGCGTCGTACCCAAGAGGCGGAGTTGTAATCACTGTCAAAGGTGCTTCAACAAAGTTGAGTAAAGGGTATGAATGCTTATGTAAATGTTATATTTAAGTTTTTTATGTTTTATAAATTAGCTACCGTTTCTAAAAACATGTTTCTGTCATTATGGGGTATTGTATGTAGATTGATGAGGGGGAAAAAATCTATTTAGTCAATTTTAGAGTATGGCTGTAAAGTAACAAAATTTGGAAAAAGTCAAGGGGTCTGAATAGCTTCCAAAGGCACTCTATTGGGGGTGGTTGAGGAAATGTAGCACGTCTATGATCAACAACAACCGACCCTAACCTGCGCAGCCCCCGGCAGGCCTCGGTGGAGCAGATTCCGTTAAGCCCGTGACTGTAAAAAGCCCCCTTACTTTATCTCTGCCACAGCCACAAGAGGAGCGTCAAAGCAGGAGAGGAGAGCCGGGGGATTGGCTGGGGTCCTGGGTGCCAATCATGTTAATGCCTCCTCCTCCCTGCCACCCTGGCATCACACAGGTCAGTGATGTCATGGGTGATGCCATGCCTCCCTCCTCTCCAACTCGACACCACCACCCTACTGAAAACAAAACAAAAAAACACCACCACACCACCGAAAAAAACCACAAAAACAACACCATCCCACTGAAGAAAAAAAAAACAGCAACACCGCCCCACTGAAAAAACAGCAACACCGCCCCACTGAAAAAACAGCAACACCGCCCCACTGAAAAAACAACAACGCCGCCCCACTGAAAAAACAACAACGCCTCCCCACTGAAAAAACAACAATGCCGCCCCACTGAAAAAACTACGCCGCCCAACTGAAAAAACAACAATGCCGCCCCACTGAAAAAAACAACGCCGCCCAACTGAAAAAACAACAATGCCGCCCCACTGAAAAAAGCACCACCCATTGGAAAAAAAACACCACCCCCCCTGAAAAAAATTCAAAAAAACACCACCCCACTGAAAAAAAACACCACCCCACTGAAAAAACAGCACCACCCAACTGAAAAAACAGCACCACCCAACTGAAAAAACAGCACCACCCAACTGAAAAAAACAGCACCACCCCACTGAAAAAACAGCACCACCCCACTGAAAAAACAGCACCACCCCACTGAAAAAACAGCACCACCCAACTGAAAAACAACACCACCCCACTGAAAAAAATGAAAAAAACACCGCCCCACTGAAAAAACAACACCACCACTGAAAACAAAATAATTCAACTTCACCACCCCAATGAAAAAAAAACATCTCCCCACTGCTTGCCCAGATTGCCCACTGCCCAGGCTGTGGCAGACATAGTCTCTGTTGGGTGTCTTGGGGATACACAACCAGGGGACACAGGAGGGGCTCCAGTGTCCTCTCTCTTCACTCCACCGGGTCAGTTCACCTCCTGACCGCTAAGGGGTGATAAGAGACCTCAGGCCTGGCCCATGGGCTGCTACTGTTACTAGTCCTGATGTTGCCATTGCTTCTGAATCTGTTGCATGACCTGGTTTCTAGCATCACCCTGGCTGCTCATCCGTTGTTCTTTACAAATGCTGTTTTGAATTCAAACGAAAATTGTACCTTCACACTGAAGAAGTCTGTGAAGCTGAAATAACTGTGTATTCTATCCCAGATGCAGTGAAAATATTCCAAAAACATTGAATAATGACGTAACCTTTATGCAAAGTGTTTGGGAGTACACCTTTTTTGTTTCTGTGAATTGGCGGGTTTTTCGCCGCAGCCAAGCTTCTGGGAGAGCACCATAGTTATCTTTTGATTTTCTAGCAACACCCACCCACTATGCTCCTCCTCCTCATATTACATTAGTATTCTACATTTATGGAGGAAGTTTCACCCTGATGTCCTTAGCAGTTCAGTCCATGTCCAGTTCCTGCACCATGTTAGATGTCATGTAAACATTTATGTAAATTATTATTGAACAGCACACACCTCTTAATCACGTCCCAAACATCCAAACCTTTGGGCAAATCCCCTAGACCTCACATTGATGGATCCAGGTTTTGACTTCACATAGACCAACTTCAGGTGCTTAGAGACATAGTTCTCGCTTTCTCTCCCTCTCATTCGCTCTCTTTATCTTTCTCTCTGTCGGTGTGAGTGACCCAGTTCTGGGAGAGTTGGCTGTGTAGTCATGTTGCCACATCCGCCCGGCGCCGGGACGCAGTCCGACACTGGGGTCAGCCAAGCAATCAGGATCGAGCGAACAACGGACAGGAAGGAACAAACACTCTTTGTGACAGGGACACTTACCTCACTAACGTAACAAAAAAAAAACACATTTAGGGAGGTGACAATACAATAATTCACTTAACGGCCAGGTCGCAGTTATAAATGAGAACTTGTTCTCAACTGGCCTACCTGGTGAAATATTTTTTTTTTAAACCAAAGGTCTTACACTTTGACCTCACCAGTAGACTTACTGTATGACCCTGATCAACAGTTGTTGTAGGTCGCCTGGGGTGGTCTAGCAGTTTGAATCCCACCCACTGTCCTTTAAAAACCCAACTTTTATGTCACTCTTTATCTGATCTCTGAAAGAAAACGTTGGGTGTAGGGTGTGTGGATACAGTTGAGCATCACTCACACAGTGAGCTAGTGCATTGTAATGAGCCAAATGCTCTCTGAGACAAACCCAACGTAAATATGGGCAATAGTGTACTGTCAACATGCTGTTGTCACATGCTGCTGTTCACACTTTCCGATGGCAGTAAAGTTGTGGACTCCGGTTACTTTACAAAGTGCTATTTTGTCTTGCTGGTTAATATATTGTTTAAATTAACACCTAAAAAATGGATGGGCCCGTAGAGCGATGAAATAGATTGGCTATACATTTTAAACTGAATTGAAAAGGTGGAGGCTGTGTGTGTGTAGCAAGAATGGTGTCGTATGATTCACTTTGTTGGTTGTAAAACTATCTGAGGTCTCTCTCTCTCACACACACACATACACACACACACACACACACACACACATGTACTGTGTCTCATGGTGACATATTGAAGAATACTGATGAATAAAACAAGTCCAGAAGAAGCTTGTGTTTTGGGTTGTCCAACAGGGCCAGTGTACACCATGCATCTGTCTGTCTTCAACAGGGCCAGTGTACACCATGCATCTGTCTGTCTACAACAGGGCCAGTGTACACCATGCATCTGTCTGTCTTCAACAGGGCCAGTGTACACCATGCATCTGTCTGTCTACAACAGGGCCAGTGTACACCATGCATCTGTCTGTCTTCAACAGGGCCAGTGTACACCATGCATCTGTCTGTCTTCAACAGGGCCAGTGTACACCATGCATCTGTCTGTCTTCAACAGGGCCAGTGTACACCATGCATCTGTCTGTCTTCAACAGGGCCAGTGTACACCATGCATCTGTCTGTCTTCAACAGGGCCAGTGTACACCATGCATCTGTCTGTCTTCAACAGGGCCAGTGTACACCATGCATCTGACTGTCTTCAACAGGGCCAGTGTACACCATGCATCTGTCTGTCTTCAACAGGGCCAGTGTACACCATGCATCTGTCTGTCTTCAACAGGGCCAGTGTACACCGTGCATCTGTCTGTCTTCAATAGGGCCAGTGTACACCGTGCATCTGTCTGTCTTCAACAGGGCCAGTGTACACCGTGCATCTGTCTGTCTTCAACAGGGCCAGTGTACACCGTGTATCAGTCTGTCTTCAACAGGGCCAGTCTACACCGTGCATCTGTCTGTCTTCAACAGGGCCAGTGTACACCGTGCATCTGTCTGTCTTCAACAGGGCCAGTGTACACCGTGCATCTGTCTGTCTTCAACAGGGCCAGTGTACACCGTGCATCTGTCTGTCTTCAACAGGGCCAGTGTACACCGTGCATCTGTCTGTCTTCAACAGGGCCAGTGTACACCGTGCATCTGTCTGTCTTCAACAGGGCCAGTGTACACCGTGCATCTGTCTGTCTTCAACAGGGCCAGTGTACACCGTGCATCTGTCTGTCTTCAACAGGGCCAGTGTACACCGTGCATCTGTCTGTCTTCAACAGGGCCAGTGTACACCATGCATCTGTCTGTCTTCAATAGGGCCAGTGTACACCGTGCATCTGTCTGTCTTCAATAGGGCCAGTGTACACCGTGCATCTGTCTGTCTTCAATAGGGCCAGTGTACACCGTGCATCTGTCTGTCTTCAACAGGGCCAGTGTACACCGTGCATCAGTCTGTCTTCAACAGGGCCAGTGTACACCGTGCATCTGTCTGTCTTCAACAGGGCCAGTGTACACCATGCATCTGTCTGTCTTCAACAGGGCCAGTGTACACCATGCATCTGTCTGTCTTCAACAGGGCCAGTGTACACCGTGCATCTGTCTGTCTTCAACAGGGCCAGTGTACACCGTGCATCTGTCTGTCTATCCTCTAATTAAGTAATTAGGCCCGAGGAGGTGTGTTATAGGGGCGGCAGGTAGCCTAGTTGTTAGAGTGTTGGGCTAGGAACTGAAAAGTTGCTAGATCGACAAGGTACAAATCTGTCGTTCTGCCTCTGAACAAGGCAGTTAACCCACTGTTCCTAGGCCATCATTGTAAATAAGAATTTGTTCCTAACTGACTTGCCTAGTTAAATAAAGGTAAATTATATATTTTTTTTTAAATATGGCCAAAATAGCACGGATAGGGGTTGTTCTTACGCACAACGGAGTGCCTGGACACAGCCCTTAGCCGTGGTATATTGGCTATATATCGCAAGCCATGAGGTGCCTTATTGCTTTTATAAACTGCTAAACAACGTAACTAGAGCAGTAAAAAGAAATATTTTGTCATGGTCTGATATAACATGGCTGTCAGCCAATTAGTATTCAGGGCTCGAACCACCCAGTTTATAATGGGAGAATAGAGTGAGGGTGTAGTGGGGGTATTTTATGGTGCCCCTCTCTTTGTTGCTCCTAACATTGTTGTGATGAAAGGCATCAGGTTGCAGTCTTTCTTAGCTAATAGAGTCTTAGCTAATATAGTCTTTCTTAGCTAAGAGAGTCTTAGCTAATAGTCTTTCTTAGCTAAAAGAGTCTTTCTTAGCTAAAAGAGTCTTTCTTAGCTAAAAGAGTCTTTCTTAGCTAATAGAGAGTCTTAGCTAATAGTCTTTCTTAGCAAATAGTCTTGGCTCATAGTCTATTTCTTAGCTAATAGAGAGTCTTAGCTAATATAGTCTTTCTTAGCTAATATAGTATTTCTTAGTTATTAGTCTTTCTTAGCTAATAGTCTTTCTTAGCTAATAGAGTCTTAGCTAATAGTATTTTTCTTAGCTAATGTAGTAGTTTTCTTAGCTAATATAGTCTTTCTTAGCTAAAAGTCTTTCTTAGCTAATAGGCTTAGCTAATATAGTCTTTCTTAGCGAATAGAGACTTAGCTAATGCAGACTTTCTTAGCTATTAGATTCTTAGCTAATAGAGTATTTCTTAGCTAATAGAGGATCTTTCTTAGCTAATAGTCTTTCTTAGCTAATAGTCTTAGCTGATAGTCTATTTCTCAGCTAATACAGTCTTTCTTAGCTAATAGTCTTAGCTAATAGCATCTTTCTTAGCTAATATAGTCTTTCTTAGCTAATAGGGAGTATTTCTTAGCTAAGAGTGTCTTATCTAATAGTCTTTCTTAGCTAATACTCTTTTTCTTAGCTAATAGTCTTTTTCTTAGCTAATATTTTTCTTATCTGATAGTATTTTTCTTAGCTAATAGTCTTTCTTAGCTAATAGTCTTTCTTAACTAATAGTTTTTTTCTAAAATGATATAGTATTTTTCTTAGCTACTAGTCTCTTTCTTAGCCAATAGTCTTTCTTAGCTAATATTGTTTCTTAACTAATTGTCTCTTTCTTAGCTAATAGAGAGTCTTAGCTAATAGTCTTTCTTAGCAAATAGTCTTGGCTCATAGTCTATTTCTTAGCTAATAGAGAGTCTTAGCTAATATAGTCTTTCTTAGCTAATATAGTATTTCTTAGTTATTAGTCTTTCTTAGCTAATAGTCTTTCTTAGCTAATAGAGAGTCTTAGCTAATAGTATTTTTCTTAGCTAATGTAGTAGTTTTCTTAGCTAATATAGTCTTTCTTAGCTAAAAGTCTTTCTTAGCTAATAGGCTTAGCTAATATAGTCTTTCTTAGCGAATAGAGACTTAGCTAATGCAGACTTTCTTAGCTATTAGATTCTTAGCTAATAGAGTATTTCTTAGCTAATAGAGGATCTTTCTTAGCTAATAGTCTTAGCTAATAGAGAGTCTTTCTTAGCTAATAGAGACTTAGCTAATGCAGACTTTCTTAGCTATTAGATTCTTAGCTAATAGAGTATTTCTTAGCTAATAGAGGATCTTTCTTAGCTAATAGTCTTAGCTAATAGAGAGTCTTTCTTAGCTAATAGAGAGTCTTAGCTAATAGTCTTTCTTAGCTAATAGAGAGTCTTTCTTAGCTAATAGAGAGTCTTTCTGAGCTAACAGAGTCGTTCTTAGCTAATAGAGAGTCTTAGCTAATAGTCTTTTTCTTAGCTAATATAGTAGTTTTCATAGCTAATAGTCTTTCTTCGCTAATAGGCTTAGCTGATAGTCAATTTCTTAGCTAATAGACTTTCTTAGCTAATACAGACATTCTTAGCTAATAGAAAGTCTTTCTTAGCTAATAGAGGATCTTTTTTAGCTAATAAAAAGTATTTCTTAGCTAAGAGTCTTTCTTAGCTAAGAGTCTTTCTTAGCTAAGAGTCTTATCTAATAGTCTTTCTTAGCTAATAGAGAGTATTTCTTAGCTAATGGAAAGACTTTCTTAGCTAATAGAGAGTATTTCTTAGCTAATAGTCTTTCTTAGCTAATAGTCTTATCTATTAGTCTTTCTTAGCTGATAGAGAGTCTTTCTTAGCTAATAGTCTTAGACAATGGATAGTCTTTCTTAGCTAATAGTATTTCTTAGCTAATAGTCTTTCTTGGCTAATAGTTTTTCTTGGCTAGTAGTCTTTCTTAGCTAATAGTCTTTCTTAGATAAAAGCGTCTTTCTTAGCTAATATAGTCTTTCTTAGCTAATAGGGAGTATTTCTTAGCTAATAGAGAGTATTTCTTAGCCAATAGAGAGTATTTCTTAGCTAATAGAGAGTATTTATTAGCTAATAGAGAGTATTTATTAGCTGATAGTCAATTTCTTAGCTAATAGACTTTCTTAGCTAATACAGACATTCTTAGCTAATAGAAAGTCTTTCTTAGCTAATAGAGGATCTTTTTTAGCTAATAAAAAGTATTTCTTAGCTAAGAGTCTTTCTTAGCTAAGAGTCTTTCTTAGCTAAGAGTCTTATCTAATAGTCTTTCTTAGCTAATAGAGAGTATTTCTTAGCTAATGGAAAGACTTTCTTAGCTAATAGAGAGTATTTCTTAGCTAATAGTCTTTCTTAGCTAATAGTCTTATCTATTAGTCTTTCTTAGCTGATAGAGAGTCTTTCTTAGCTGATAGAGAGTCTTTCTTAGCTAATAGTCTTAGACAATGGATAGTCTTTCTTAGCTAATAGTATTTCTTAGCTAATAGTCTTTCTTGGCTAATAGTTTTTCTTGGCTAGTAGTCTTTCTTAGCTAATAGTCTTTCTTAGATAAAAGCGTCTTTCTTAGCTAATATAGTCTTTCTTAGCTAATAGGGAGTATTTCTTAGCTAATAGAGAGTATTTCTTAGCCAATAGAGAGTATTTCTTAGCTAATAGAGAGTATTTATTAGCTAATAGAGAGTATTTATTAGCTAATAGAGTATTTCTTAGCTAATAGAGAGTATTTCTTAGCTAATAGAGAGTATTTATTAGCTAATGGAGAGACTTTCTTAGCTAATAGAGAGTATTTATTAGCTAATAGAGAGTATTTCTTAGCTAATAGTCTTACCTATTAGTCTTTCTTTGCTAATAGAGAGTATTTCTTAGCTAATGGAGAGCCTTTCTTAGCTAATAGAGAGACTTTCTTAGCTAATGGAAAGACTTTCTTAGCTAATAGAGAGTATTTCTTAGCTAATAGTCTTATCTATTAGTCTTGCTTAGCTAATAGTCTTAGCCAATGGATAGTCTTTCTTAGCTAATATAGTCTTTCTTAGCTAATATAGTCTTTCTTAGCTAATATAGTCGTTCTTATCTATTAGTCTTTTTTAGCTAATAGAGAGTCTTTCTTAGCTAATAGAGAGACTTTCTTAGCTAATGGAGTGTCTTTGCTAATAGTTTTTCTTTGCTAATAGTTTTTCTTTGCTAATAGTTTTTCTTAGCTAATAGTCTTTCTTAGCTAATAGTCTTAGCTGATAGTCTATTTCTCAGCTAATACAGTCTTTCTTAGCTAATAGTCTTAGCTAATAGCATCTTTCTTAGCTAATATAGTCTTTCTTAGCTAATAGGGAGTATTTCTTAGCTAAGAGTGTCTTATCTAATAGTCTTTCTTAGCTAATACTCTTTTTCTTAGCTAATAGTCTTTTTCTTAGCTAATATTTTTCTTATCTGATAGTATTTTTCTTAGCTAATAGTCTTTCTTAGCTAATAGTCTTTCTTAACTAATAGTTTTTTTCTAAAATGATATAGTATTTTTCTTAGCTACTAGTCTCTTTCTTAGCCAATAGTCTTTCTTAGCTAATATTGTTTCTTAACTAATTGTCTCTTTCTTAGCTAATAGAGAGTCTTAGCTAATAGTCTTTCTTAGCAAATAGTCTTGGCTCATAGTCTATTTCTTAGCTAATAGAGAGTCTTAGCTAATATAGTCTTTCTTAGCTAATATAGTATTTCTTAGTTATTAGTCTTTCTTAGCTAATAGTCTTTCTTAGCTAATAGAGAGTCTTAGCTAATAGTATTTTTCTTAGCTAATGTAGTAGTTTTCTTAGCTAATATAGTCTTTCTTAGCTAAAAGTCTTTCTTAGCTAATAGGCTTAGCTAATATAGTCTTTCTTAGCGAATAGAGACTTAGCTAATGCAGACTTTCTTAGCTATTAGATTCTTAGCTAATAGAGTATTTCTTAGCTAATATAGTCTTTCTTAGCTAATATAGTCTTTCTTAGCTAATATAGTCGTTCTTATCTATTAGTCTTTTTTAGCTAATAGAGAGTCTTTCTTAGCTAATAGAGAGACTTTCTTAGCTAATGGAGTGTCTTTGCTAATAGTTTTTCTTTGCTAATAGTTTTTCTTTGCTAATAGTTTTTCTTAGCTAATAGTCTTTCTTAGCTAATAGTCTTAGCTGATAGTCTATTTCTCAGCTAATACAGTCTTTCTTAGCTAATAGTCTTAGCTAATAGCATCTTTCTTAGCTAATATAGTCTTTCTTAGCTAATAGGGAGTATTTCTTAGCTAAGAGTGTCTTATCTAATAGTCTTTCTTAGCTAATACTCTTTTTCTTAGCTAATAGTCTTTTTCTTAGCTAATATTTTTCTTATCTGATAGTATTTTTCTTAGCTAATAGTCTTTCTTAGCTAATAGTCTTTCTTAACTAATAGTTTTTTTCTAAAATGATATAGTATTTTTCTTAGCTACTAGTCTCTTTCTTAGCCAATAGTCTTTCTTAGCTAATATTGTTTCTTAACTAATTGTCTCTTTCTTAGCTAATAGAGAGTCTTAGCTAATAGTCTTTCTTAGCAAATAGTCTTGGCTCATAGTCTATTTCTTAGCTAATAGAGAGTCTTAGCTAATATAGTCTTTCTTAGCTAATATAGTATTTCTTAGTTATTAGTCTTTCTTAGCTAATAGTCTTTCTTAGCTAATAGAGAGTCTTAGCTAATAGTATTTTTCTTAGCTAATGTAGTAGTTTTCTTAGCTAATATAGTCTTTCTTAGCTAAAAGTCTTTCTTAGCTAATAGGCTTAGCTAATATAGTCTTTCTTAGCGAATAGAGACTTAGCTAATGCAGACTTTCTTAGCTATTAGATTCTTAGCTAATAGAGTATTTCTTAGCTAATAGAGGATCTTTCTTAGCTAATAGTCTTAGCTAATAGAGAGTCTTTCTTAGCTAATATAGTCTTTCTTAGCTAATAGGGAGTATTTCTTAGCTAATAGAGAGTATTTCTTAGCCAATAGAGAGTATTTCTTAGCTAATAGAGAGTATTTATTAGCTAATAGAGAGTATTTATTAGCTAATAGAGTATTTCTTAGCTAATAGAGAGTATTTCTTAGCTAATAGAGAGTATTTATTAGCTAATGGAGAGACTTTCTTAGCTAATAGAGAGTATTTATTAGCTAATAGAGAGTATTTCTTAGCTAATAGTCTTACCTATTAGTCTTTCTTTGCTAATAGAGAGTATTTCTTAGCTAATGGAGAGCCTTTCTTAGCTAATAGAGAGACTTTCTTAGCTAATGGAAAGACTTTCTTAGCTAATAGAGAGTATTTCTTAGCTAATAGTCTTATCTATTAGTCTTGCTTAGCTAATAGTCTTAGCCAATGGATAGTCTTTCTTAGCTAATATAGTCTTTCTTAGCTAATATAGTCTTTCTTAGCTAATATAGTCGTTCTTATCTATTAGTCTTTTTTAGCTAATAGAGAGTCTTTCTTAGCTAATAGAGAGACTTTCTTAGCTAATGGAGTGTCTTTGCTAATAGTTTTTCTTTGCTAATAGTTTTTCTTTGCTAATAGTTTTTCTTAGCTAATAGTCTTTCTTAGCTAATAGTCTTAGCTGATAGTCTATTTCTCAGCTAATACAGTCTTTCTTAGCTAATAGTCTTAGCTAATAGCATCTTTCTTAGCTAATATAGTCTTTCTTAGCTAATAGGGAGTATTTCTTAGCTAAGAGTGTCTTATCTAATAGTCTTTCTTAGCTAATACTCTTTTTCTTAGCTAATAGTCTTTTTCTTAGCTAATATTTTTCTTATCTGATAGTATTTTTCTTAGCTAATAGTCTTTCTTAGCTAATAGTCTTTCTTAACTAATAGTTTTTTTCTAAAATGATATAGTATTTTTCTTAGCTACTAGTCTCTTTCTTAGCCAATAGTCTTTCTTAGCTAATATTGTTTCTTAACTAATTGTCTCTTTCTTAGCTAATAGAGAGTCTTAGCTAATAGTCTTTCTTAGCAAATAGTCTTGGCTCATAGTCTATTTCTTAGCTAATAGAGAGTCTTAGCTAATATAGTCTTTCTTAGCTAATATAGTATTTCTTAGTTATTAGTCTTTCTTAGCTAATAGTCTTTCTTAGCTAATAGAGAGTCTTAGCTAATAGTATTTTTCTTAGCTAATGTAGTAGTTTTCTTAGCTAATATAGTCTTTCTTAGCTAAAAGTCTTTCTTAGCTAATAGGCTTAGCTAATATAGTCTTTCTTAGCGAATAGAGACTTAGCTAATGCAGACTTTCTTAGCTATTAGATTCTTAGCTAATAGAGTATTTCTTAGCTAATAGAGGATCTTTCTTAGCTAATAGTCTTAGCTAATAGAGAGTCTTTCTTAGCTAATAGAGACTTAGCTAATGCAGACTTTCTTAGCTATTAGATTCTTAGCTAATAGAGTATTTCTTAGCTAATAGAGGATCTTTCTTAGCTAATAGTCTTAGCTAATAGAGAGTCTTTCTTAGCTAATAGAGAGTCTTAGCTAATAGTCTTTCTTAGCTAATAGAGAGTCTTTCTTAGCTAATAGAGAGTCTTTCTGAGCTAACAGAGTCGTTCTTAGCTAATAGAGAGTCTTAGCTAATAGTCTTTTTCTTAGCTAATATAGTAGTTTTCATAGCTAATAGTCTTTCTTCGCTAATAGGCTTAGCTGATAGTCAATTTCTTAGCTAATAGACTTTCTTAGCTAATACAGACATTCTTAGCTAATAGAAAGTCTTTCTTAGCTAATAGAGGATCTTTTTTAGCTAATAAAAAGTATTTCTTAGCTAAGAGTCTTTCTTAGCTAAGAGTCTTTCTTAGCTAAGAGTCTTATCTAATAGTCTTTCTTAGCTAATAGAGAGTATTTCTTAGCTAATGGAAAGACTTTCTTAGCTAATAGAGAGTATTTCTTAGCTAATAGTCTTTCTTAGCTAATAGTCTTATCTATTAGTCTTTCTTAGCTGATAGAGAGTCTTTCTTAGCTAATAGTCTTAGACAATGGATAGTCTTTCTTAGCTAATAGTATTTCTTAGCTAATAGTATTTCTTAGCTAATAGTCTTTCTTGGCTAATAGTTTTTCTTGGCTAGTAGTCTTTCTTAGCTAATAGTCTTTCTTAGATAAAAGCGTCTTTCTTAGCTAATATAGTCTTTCTTAGCTAATAGGGAGTATTTCTTAGCTAATAGAGAGTATTTCTTAGCCAATAGAGAGTATTTCTTAGCTAATAGAGAGTATTTATTAGCTAATAGAGAGTATTTATTAGCTAATAGAGTATTTCTTAGCTAATAGAGAGTATTTCTTAGCTAATAGAGAGTATTTATTAGCTAATGGAGAGACTTTCTTAGCTAATAGAGAGACTTTCTTAGCTAATAGAGAGTATTTATTAGCTAATAGAGAGTATTTCTTAGCTAATAGTCTTACCTATTAGTCTTTCTTTGCTAATAGAGAGTATTTCTTAGCTAATGGAGAGCCTTTCTTAGCTAATAGAGAGACTTTCTTAGCTAATGGAAAGACTTTCTTAGCTAATAGAGAGTATTTCTTAGCTAATAGTCTTATCTATTAGTCTTGCTTAGCTAATAGTCTTAGCCAATGGATAGTCTTTCTTAGCTAATATAGTCTTTCTTAGCTAATATAGTCTTTCTTAGCTAATATAGTCGTTCTTATCTATTAGTCTTTTTTAGCTAATAGAGAGTCTTTCTTAGCTAATAGAGAGACTTTCTTAGCTAATGGAGTGTCTTTGCTAATAGTTTTTCTTTGCTAATAGTTTTTCTTAGCTAATAGTCTTTCTTAGCTAATAGTCTTAGCTGATAGTCTATTTCTCAGCTAATACAGTCTTTCTTAGCTAATAGTCTTAGCTAATAGCATCTTTCTTAGCTAATATAGTCTTTCTTAGCTAATAGGGAGTATTTCTTAGCTAAGAGTGTCTTATCTAATAGTCTTTCTTAGCTAATACTCTTTTTCTTAGCTAATAGTCTTTTTCTTAGCTAATATTTTTCTTATCTGATAGTATTTTTCTTAGCTAATAGTCTTTCTTAGCTAATAGTTTTTTTCTAAAATGATATAGTATTTTTCTTAGCTACTAGTCTCTTTCTTAGCCAATAGTCTTTCTTAGCTAATATTGTTTCTTAACTAATTGTCTCTTTCTTAGCAATTTCTTGGCTGATAGAGTCTTAGCTAAAAGTCTTTATTAGCTAATAGTCTTTTTATTTTCTAATAGTCTTAGCTAGTAGAATCTTTATTAGCTAATAGTATTTTTCTTGGCTAATGGAGATTCTTTAGCTAATAGAGAGTTAGAGTATTTATTAGCTATTAAAGTATTTTTCTTAGCTAATAGAGTTTTCGCTAATAGATTGTTTTTGTGGGCTAATAGTCTTTCTTAGCTAATAGTCTTTCTTAGCTAATGCTGTGTGTTCATTTGTCTTGCTTTGCATGGGAACTTGTGTGATGTTATAAACATCACTGGGCGGCAGGGTAGCCTAGTGGTTAGAGCGCTGGACTGGTAACCGGAAGGTTGCAAGTTCAAACCCCCGAGCTGACAAGGTACAAATCTGTCATTCTGCCCCTGAACAGGCAGTTAACCCACTGTTCCTAGGCCATCATTGAAAATAAGAATTTGTTCTTAACTGACTTGCCTAGTTAAATAAAGGTTAAATAAAATAAACCAGCTACAGTTTGGATGTCTTCTCAGTCAGTTAAGTTTGGCTGTGGTGAGGCGACTGTGTTGTGGCACTCCACTCCCTGTATATTCTGTGTGTTCCTCTGTTTCCATAGATACCTCTGTATTCATCTGTTTGTATAAAAGGGATGATTTATATTTAGCTGCTCATCAGATGTGGTATTTTAGAGCATTAAGTCTCCTCTAATCAGCCTTCAACAGAGGAGAAGCCTGCTCTCTCTCTCTTTCTCTCCCTCTATCTTTAGTTCTCTCTCTTCATTAGCTCTTCTCCCACCCACTCTCTCCCTCCCCCACTCTCTCTTTCTCTCTCTCTCTCACTCTCTGTCTCACACACACACACGTTTGTTTTACTATATTTTTGGGGACCAAACGGTTGATTCCCATTCAAAACCTTATACCTTATACCTAACCCTAATTCTAACCCTAACCCGGCTGGCAAAATGTCCCCACTTGTCAAAATGTCCTTGTTTTACTATCCTTCTGGTCCCCACAAGGATAGATAACCCAAAAGCACACACACACACACACACACACACACACACTCAGTCACACTCACACTATCTTTCTTTCTCTCTATTCATTGCTCTCTGTTTTTTGCTCTTTCTTTCTCTCTCTTTCTGTCTTTCTTTCTCTCTTTCTATTATTCGCTCTTTCTATCATTCTCTCTCTCTTTCTATGTCTCTCTCTCTCTTTCTGTCTTTCTCGATCTCTCTCTTTCTATCATTCTCTCTCTCTTTCTATCTGTCTCTCTCTCTCTTTCTGTCTTTCTCGATCTCTCTCTTTCTATCTGTCTCTCTCTCTCTTTCTGTCTTTCTCGATCTCTCTCTTTCTATCTGTCTGTCTCTCTCTTTCTGTCTTTCTCGATCTCTCTCTTTCTATCTGTCTCTCTCTCTCTTTCTGTCTTTCTCGATCTCTCTTTCTGTCTTTTTTCTCTCTTTCTATTATTCTCTCTTTTTGTCTCTCTTTTCTCTTTTTCTCTGTTATTCCTGGCTCTGTTTTTTCTTCTTTCCTGTGTTGAGTGATCTCCTCACTCTCTCCCTAGAGGTGCTTGTCTCTGAATGCCTGTGTGTGTGTGTGTGTAGGAGAGGCTGTAATAAATAGCTCCTCTTGCGTCAGAGCTAGCTAGCGTCACCCCTTTCTCTGTCACTCACATATAGCAAAGGTTTCATGTGATGTAGGCCTTTCTGTGTGTCTGGCTTTTGTCCTCTTCACATTCAACAACAGCTACTCAACACTGTCTTGTCCTACCATCATCTGTCTCTGTGCTGTTGTCAACAGATTGTGACAGCATGGTTATAACTTCTCTGCCCCATCCTCACTGCACTGCGCACACACACACACACACACACGCGCACATAGAGGGACTCTGCCTCCCCTGCCGAGGGACACAGCTTATCCCACCAGCATGCATATCACATCTTGTGTACTCCTTAATGTATGTGTGAAATTACAACCTTTTTTCTCCTCTCTCTGTTTCTCTCTCTCTTTCTCTCCTTCCTTTATCCTATTCTATCCTACTCTAGATGGGATGGGTCGAGTCTTAGCTCAGGACGTCTATGCCAAAGACAACCTGCCTCCGTTCCCTGCATCAGTCAAAGATGGTTACGCCGTGCGAGGTGAGACGCCAGTTTTAGTAGGTGTAGAGTTCTGTAGTTTGAGACATTACAAACTGTTCATGCTTGTTTTTGTGTGAGTTTGACCCTTGCAGCTTGTTTTCAGATATAGAGGCATTACTGTTCTCTCTCTTTCTCTCACCACCTCTCTCTCTCTTTCTATTTCTCATCCCTCTCTCTGTTCCTCTCAGCGGCCGACGGTCCTGGAGATCGCTTCATCATTGGGGAGTCACAGGCAGGACAGCAGGTGAGCTCCTTACAGTTTGAGCCCTGATATTTTGGAGTTTCCCTCCCTCCATCCCTCTCTGTATCTCAGTGTATTCCTATGGGCTATCCTGCCATGTGGAGTTACACAGGTCACTGGCTCACTGTGATTACAAGATAATCCACAGAGACAGACCCCGTCTCTCTCTCTACCTCTACACAGAGACAGACCCCGTCTCTCTCTCTACCTCTACACAGAGACAGACCCCGTCTCTCTCTCTACCACTACACAGAGACAGACCCCGTCTCTCTCTCTACCTCTACACAGAGACAGACCCCGTCTCTCTCTCTACCTCTACACAGAGACAGACCCCGTCTCTCTCTCTACCTCTACACAGAGACAGACCCCGTCTCTCTCTACCTCTACACAGAGACAGACCCCGTCTCTCTCTCTACCTCTACACAGAGACAGACCCCGTCTCTCTCTCTACCTCTACACAGACCCTGTCTCTCTCTCTCTCTACTCTACACAGACCCTGTCTCTCTTTCTCTCTACTCCTACTCTACACAGACCCTGTCTCTCTCTCTCTACTCTACACAGACCCTGTCTCTCTCTCTCTACTCTACACAGACCCTGTCTCTCTCTCTCTACTCTACACAGACCCTGTCTCTCTCTCTCTACTCTACACAGACCCTGTCTCTCTCTCTCTACTCTACACATACCCTGTCTCTCTCTCTCTACTCTACACAGACCCTGTCTCTCTCTCTCTACTCTACACAGACCCTGTCTCTCTCTCTCTACTCTACACAGACCCTGTCTCTCTCTCTCTACTCTACACATACCCTGTCTCTCTCTCTCTACTCTACACAGACCCTGTCTCTCTCTCTCTACTCTACACATACCCTGTCTCTCTCTACTCTACACATACCCTGTCTCTCTCTACTCTACACATACCCTGTCTCTCTCTACTCTACACATACCCTGTCTCTCTCTCTCTACTCTACACAGACCCTGTCTCTCTCTCTCTACTCTACACAGACCCTGTCTCTCTCTCTCTACTCTACACAGACCCTGTCTCTCTCTCTCTACTCTACACATACCCTGTCTCTCTCTCTACAACACTCCACTCTGCTTTCTGGGTTAAATCCATAATAATACATTTAAATAGTACATTTTAGAATTCTCACACTGCCTCCGCTATGGACACACTGCCTCCGCTATGGACACACTGCCTCCGCTATGGACACACTGCCTCCGCTATGGACACACTGCCTCCGCTATGGACACACTGCCTCCGCTATGGACACACTGCCTCCGCTATGGACACACTGCCTCCGCTATGGACACACTGCCTCCGCTATGGACACACTGCCTCCGCTATGGACACACTGCCTCCGCTATGGACACACTGCCTCCGCTATGGACACACAGCCTCCGCTATGGACACACTGCCTCCGCTATGGACACACTGCCTCCGCTATGGACACACTGCCTCCGCTAAGGACACACTGCCTCCGCTATGGACACACTGCCTCCGCTATGGACACACTGCCTCCGCTACGGACACACTGCCTCCGCTACGGACACACTGCCTCCGCTACGGACACACTGCCTCCGCTACGGACACACTGCCTCCGCTACGGACACACTGCCTCCGCTATGGACACACTGCCTCCGCTATGGACACACTGCCTCCGCTATGGACACACTGCCTCCGCTATGGACACACTGCCTCCGCTATGGACACACTGCCTCCGCTATGGACACACTGCCTCCACTATGGACACACTGCCTCCACTATGGACACACTGCCTCCGCTATGGACACACTGCCTCCACTACGGACACACAGCCTCCACTATGGACACACAGCCTCCGCTATGGACACACAGCCTCCGCTATGGACACACATCATGGACACACTGCCTCCACTGTGGACACACTGCCTCCGCTATGGACACACTGCCTCCACTATGGACACACTGCCTCCGCTATGGACACACTGCCTCCGCTATGGACACACTGCCTCCGCTATGGACACACAGCCTCCGCTATGGACACACTTCCTCCGCTATGGACACACTGCCTCCGCTATGGACACACTGCCTCCGCTATGGACACACTGCCTCCGCTATGGACACACTGCCTCCGCTATGGACACACTGCCTCCGCTATGGACACACTGCCTCCGCTATGGACACACAGCTTCCACTATTGATGCTCATGTTCATAAGTATATCTTGTGAAAATTGTATATAGTCGATTTCTGATAATTCAACTTCCCAATTGAAATGTCGATAACACTACTTCATGCCGGTAGTTATGATGCAGTTATAATGCCTTGGAATATGTGTTATAAGCATGTTTAGCACCTTTATAATGTCCAACCTGCATGTGTGTCTCTGTAGCCGACCCACACAGTGATGCCGGGCCAGGTGATGAGGGTGACAACGGGGGCTCCTGTCCCCTGTGGGGCGGATGCTGTAGTGCAGGTGGAGGACACAGAGCTGCTTCGAGAGTCTGACGACGTGAGTCAACACCCGACTTCTCTCCTTCTTTCCTCCTTCTTCCCTCTCTCTCTCTGAAGACGTGAGTCAACCAGCACTCTCCCATCTCCTGTGGCAACTTCCTGACCCCCTCTCAATTTATTTCAATGAACTTTATCCACATGGAATATACTATACAAATACATTACAATAACATATGTCTCTCGCCTCTCTGTTTCGCAACTTTCCCTCAATCCTTTCTCCTCTGTCTCCAGTATCTCCTCTCCACAAACAGACAGCCTTTCTGTATTGTACATGTAGACTTCCTCATCTGCCACAAACCTCTTCCTGCCAATAGTACGGAATGTAATCTCCTTCATTAACCGCTCTGTTTGTCGTTGCAGGGCACAGAAGAGCTGGAGGTGCGGATCTTGGTACAGGCACGCCCTGGACAGGACATCAGGTGAGTGACAAGTTTAAGGTTGTACCAGTCAGGACTGGTGGGCTCGATTTCATTTAAATCCAGTTAAATCAGGAAGTAAACTGAAATTCCAGTTTTACTCAACGCTTTTCTGTAACAGAACTCTACCTCTAGTGCTGAGAGATTAACTATTTCCCCAACGCGCCGTTTCTCTAGAGAGAAATCAAATCATTCACAAGAGAAATCAAGTTAAGAACCATGTGGGACGCTGGGCGGTATAGTAACTAAAGGCTGCCTCTCTATGACTCTTGTTCCTAGACTTTGGGATAGTTAAAAGGCCAGAGGACATGAGGGACCTACTTGGGTACATGACTTAAAGCATGTCTGACATGTATTGGGGTGCACCAACGTGGATTGATTTAACAACCAATAGAAGAATCTTAAAATGAATTATAAACTCACAGGCAGCCAGTGACCATAATCCATTGTGCCTGTTCTTTCTTTCACCTGTTCCTTCCAGCTCGGACAGCGATGAATACACCTTTACGCCTGCTATATTAAGTTAGATACACATAGACTGCATAGACTGCATGAGAGAGGAATATACACAACACAAGGACGAGAGAGAGGGATAGAGACCGTTTGTGAAAGTATACCATAACTACTTTGAAGAAGTAGTCAAATGATTTTGTCAGACAGCTCTGCAGCATACTTAGGCAGGCTAGTCTTGCTAAATAGGATGACTGAAGACAGTACAGTATGGAGAGAACAGAGATCATGTTGTCTGGCTGGCTGACTGTTACTGCCTGAGCAGAGATGAGATGATGACTTTAAGGAGTGAAACATAATTAAAGCATAAAAAAGTAATATACATAACTGCAGTATTTTATTATTTCATAGTCATTTCTACCGAATGTGAACCTTACAAAGACAATGGAATATTTTAAATATTTTGGCAGTTGAATGTTAAAAGCTCTAAAATCATTTTAAAAGGACATTTTTATCATTTAGCAGATACTCTTAGACAGAACAACTTACAGTTAGTGCATTCATCTTAAAATAGCTAGGTGGGACAACCACATACAGTTCAATAAATTATTCATATTGCTTGACTTATTCCACATTTTGTTATGTTACAGCCTTTTTTCTCTCGCCCATCTACACACAATACCCTATAATGACAAAGTGAAACATGTTTTTAGAAATGTTAGCAAATTTGTTGAAAGTAAGTATTCACACTTCTGAGTCAATACATGTTAGATTCACCTTTGGCAGCGGTACAGTTGTGAGTCTTTTTGGATATGTTGGCCGTGATTGGGAGCCCCATAGGGTTTTGGTTTGGCCGGGGTAGGCCATCATTGTAAATAAGAATTTGTTCTTAGCTGACTTGCCTAGTTAATTAAATTTTAACATTTAAAACAAAAGTCTCTAAGAGCTTTTGCACATCTGGATTGTACAATATTTGCCCAGTTATTATTAAAATAATTCTACAAGATCTGTCAAATTGGTTGTAGATTATTGCTAGACAAACATTTTTAAGTCTTGCCATAGATTTTCAACCAGATTTATGTCAAAACTGAAAGGTGAATTCATCTCACAGTGTCTGGTGGAAACCAGACTGAACCAGGTTTTTCTCTAGGATTTTGGTTGTGTTTAGCTCCATTCCGTTTCTTTTGATCCTGAAAAACTCCCCAGTTCTTAACAATTACAAGCATACCGATAACATGATGCAGCCACCAGTATGCTTGAAAATATGGAGAGTGGTACTCAGTAATGTGTTGCATTTTTTTGCCAAACACATTTTTTGCAGTATTACTTTAGTGCCGCCTTGTTTAGTGCCAGGATGCATGTTTTGGAATATTTCTGTATAGTCTTCTTTTCACTCTGTAAATTAGCTTAGTATTGTGGAGCAACTACGATGTTGTTGACCATTCCTCAGTTTTCACAGCCATTCAACTCTGTAACTGTTTAAAGTCACCATTGGCCCCATTGGCAGTTTTGTTCCTCTCCGGCAACTGAGTTAGGAAGGACGCCTGTGTCTTTGTATTGGCTGGGTGTATTGATACCCCATCCAAAGTGTCATTAATAACTTCATCATAGTCAAAGGGATATTCAATGTCTGCTTTTTTATGTTTACCCATCTACCAATAGGTTCACTTCTTAGCGAGGCACTGGAAAACCTCCCTGGTATTTGTGGTTGAATCTGTGTTTGAAATTCACTGCTCGACTGAGGGACCTTTCAGATAATTGTATGTGTGGCGAGGTAGTCATTAAACAATTATGTCAAACACTATTATTGCACACAGAATGAGTCCATGCAACTTATTATGTGACTTGTTAAGTACATTTTTACTCCTGAACTTATTTAGGCCTGTCATAAAAAAGTGATTGAATAGTTAATAACTCAAGACATTTCAGCTTTTCATTTTTTATTCATCTGTATACATTTTTTTTTTTAAAAGATATTGAAGAACATCATTCCACTTGGACATTATGGGGTATTGTGTGTAGGCCAGTGACCCAAAAATCTAAATGTTATCCATTTTAAATTCAGGCTGTAACACAACAAAATGTGGAAAATGTCAAGGAACGTGAATCCTTTCTGAAGGCTCTGTATCACAGTTGTAGTAAGTACATTTTTCCTCAATAAAGCAGCAAAGTCCAAGCTAGTAAAAGGGAGAAGGGAGTCAAGTGTGAGTCATTTATATATAATCACGGTTCCCAATTCTCCTCTTTAACAATAAGACTGTTATAATTACTGACTACTCCTTTAACCCTTACTTTCCCCTATTGTCTGTGAACTAACTGGTCTTTAGGTTTCACTTCTCTTCAATATACGCTGTCTTCCTTTGTCTTTACTGCTTTTGGTTGGTTCGTAGATACGCTACCATGCTACAGTACTAGTGTAATGTGCGTAGTGTCACGTCTGCTCCCGCTCTTCCCCCCTGGCGCTTGAGGGTGCCAGGCTGCCCTGTATCACTCACTCCTATCATCTATCACTCACACCTGCCTTCCCTCGTCACGCGCATCAGAGATATTGGACTCACCTGGACTCACTCACTCATTTGTATATTTTCTCCCCTATATTTGTCAGTTCCCTTGCTCTGTTCCCCCCTGCTGCATTGATTGTCTTTTGTTTGTGTTACTCGTTTTCTGACGCTGTTCCTATCTCGTTCCATGTCTGTTCCACATGAAATGTTTGACTCCCCATACCTGCTTCGCCTCTCCAGCGTCATTCCATGTGACACATAGTCTAGATACTGTGATCATTTTTTAACCGAACCAACCTCAAAAAGCACTAATAGCTCAGCACTATGTATTACACAGCCATGTCTACAGTATCTGAGTGCCTGCCACTCACCCTCTGTTCCTTCCTCCAGGCCTATAGGTCATGATATAAATCTTGAGGTACTACTAGGGATGCCACACTGGGGGTCACGAGTCATGAAGGCAGTGAAATTCCACGTGACCGTAGTACCAGTACTGTCTCTGCCACTCACCCAGCCCCCTCTCTCTCCCCTCCCTCCAGGCCTATAGGTCATGATATAAAGCGTGGGGAATGTGTCCTGTCCAAGGGTACCCACATGGGCCCTTCTGAGATTGGCCTGCTGGCCACCGTAGGAGTCACTGAAGTGGAGGTGCAGAAGTTCCCAGTGGTGGCTGTCATGTCAACTGGCAACGAGGTGAACACACAAACACACATATCCATGCACACATATTTTGCCATCATTCATGGTATCTTTAATACCTGGGATTGCAGTGGCAGGTAGCCTAGAAGTTAGAGAGGTGGGTAAGACATCTGCCGGTTTGAATCCCAGGTTCTGACAGGAAAATATTGCAGGATGTGAGATGGTTTCCTGTAGAATATGAACAATAAAGTAACCTTCTGTGTGTACGTGTAGCTGTTGAACCCAGAGGATGACCTGCACCCAGGGAAGATCAGGGACAGTAACAGATCTACACTGCTGGCCACCATTCAGGAACATGGCTACCCTACCATCAACTTGGGCATTGTCGGAGACAAGTCAGTCAACAACACTCAATCTTAAGCCTCAGTAACAATGGCTTCATCTACCCTCCTAGAAAATATTGGGCTGGTTTCCTGGACACACATTAATCCTAGTCCTGGACTTAAAAAAGCATGCTCGATAGTGAATCTGAAAGCACAAGGCTAAAATCTGTGTCTGGAAAGCTATAGATTCATCTACGATCAGAAAGATGGGAGTGTATGAACTGTGACCTGTGACCTTTCTCCTACAGCCCAGACGACCTCCTTAATGCCCTGAACGAGGGGATCAGCCGTGCTGACGTCATCATCACCTCAGGAGGTGTGTCCATGGGAGAGAAGGTAAGATTATATAAAAAGTTTAAAAAGAACAAGGTTCTTTTTAAACAGTGACCTCATAAAAAATACATCTAAATAAGCGTCACTGCAGACCCTGGTTTGATCCCGGGCTGTATCACAAATGGCCGTGATCGGGAGTCCCATAGGGCGGCGCACAATTGGTCCAGTGTTGTCCGGGGTTATGGGAGGCTGGGGTAGGCCATCATTGTAAATTCTTCTTTGTTCTTAACTGACTTACCTAGTTAAATAAAGGTTAAATAACAAATGAGTGGTGAGGCAGTGTGCTTATTTAGATGTATATTTATGAGGTCACTGTGTTTGTGAGAGCAAATGAAATGGCTAGGGAGTAGGGGCTAGGGGCATTGTCAGATGGCATCATTCTAATGTTACACACAGTTGAGACAATGGGGCTAGGGGTGGAGTTTGGTCTCTATGTTGAACCTCGAGTACTGTGCATCTGCTGTTCTGATCCAGCTGTTACTCCTACTGTTCTGTTCCAGCTGTTACTCCTGCTGTTCTGATCCAGCTGTTACTCCTGCTGTTCTGATCCAGCTGTTACTCCTGCTGTTCTGATCCTGCTGTTCTGTTCCAGCTGTTATTCCTGCTGTTCTAATCCAGCTGTTACTCCCTGCTGTTCTGTTCCAGCTGTTACTCCTGCTGTTCTGATCCTGCTGTTCTGTTCCAGCTGTTATTCCTGCTGTTCTAATCCAGCTGTTACTCCCTGCTGTTCTGTTCCAGCTGTTACTCCTGCTGTTCTGATCCTGCTGTTCTGTTCCAGCTGTTATTTCTGCTGTTCTCATCCTGCTGTTACTCCCTGCTGTTCTGTTCCAGCTGTTACTCCTGCTGTTCTGATCCTGCTGTTCTGTTCCAGCTGTTACTCCTGCTGTTCTCATCCTGCTGTTACTCCCTGCTGTTCTGATCCAGCTGTTACTCCAGCTGTTACTCCTGCTGTTCTGATCCTGCTGTTCTGTTCCAGCTGTTACTCTTGCTGTTCTGATCCAGCTGTTACTCCTGCTGTTCTGATCCAGCTGTTACTCCAGCTGTTACTCCTGCTATTCTGATCCTGCTGTTACTCCTGCTGTTCTGATCCAGCTATTACTCCTGCTGTTCTGATCCAGCTGTTACTCCTGCTGTTCTGATCCAGCTGTTACTCCTGCTGTTCTGATCCAGCTGTTACTCCTGCTGTTCTGATCCAGCTGTTACTCCAGCTGTTACTCCTGCTATTCTGATCCTGCTGTTACTCCTGCTGTTCTGATCCAGCTGTTACTCCTGCTGTTCTGATCCAGCTGTTACTCCTGCTGTTCTCATCCTGCTGTTACTCCTGCTGTTCTGATCCAGCTGTTCTCATCCTGCTGTTACTCCTGATGTTCTCATCCTGCTGTTACTCCTGCTGTTCTGATCCAGCTGTTACTCCTGCTGTTCTGATCCAGCTGTTCTCATCCTGCTGTTCCCATCCTGCTGTTACTCCTGCTGTTCTGATCCAGCTGTTCTCATCCTGCTGTTCTCATCCTGCTGTTACTCCTGCTGTTCTGATCCAGCTGTTACTCCTGCTGTTCCCATCCTGCTGTTACTCCTGCTGTTCCCATCCTGCTGTTACTCCTGCTGTTACTCCTGCTGTTCTGTTCCAGCTGTTACTCCTGCTGTTACTCCTGCTGTTCTGATCCAGCTGTTCTCATCCTGCTGTTCTGATCCAGCTGTTCTCATCCAGCTGTTACTCCTGCTGTTCCCATCCTGCTGTTACTCCTGCTGTTCTGATCCAGCTGTTAACATCCTGCTGTTACTCCTGATGTTACTCCTGCTGTTACTCCTGCTGTTACTCCTGCTGTTCTCATCCTGCTGTTACTCCTGCTGTTCTCATCCTGCTGTTCTCATCCTATTCTGATCCAGCTGTTACTCCTGCTGTTCTGTTCCAGCTGTTACTCCTGCTGTTACTCCTGCTGTTCTGTTCCAGCTGTTACTCCTGCTGTTCCCATCCTGCTGTTACTCCTGCTGTTCTGATCCTGCTGTTCTGATCCTGCTGTTACTCCTGCTGTTCTGTTCCAGCTGTTACTCCTGCTGTTCTGATCCTGCTGTTCTGATCCTGCTGTTACTCCTGCTGTTCTCATCCTGCTGTTACTCCTGCTGTTCTCATCCTGCTGTTCTCATCCTGCTGTTACTCCAGCTGTTCTCATCCTGCTGTTACTCCTGCTGTTCTGATCCAGCTGTTACTCCTGCTGTTACTCCTGCTGTTCTGATCCTGCTGTTACTCCTGCTGTTCTGATCCAGCTGTTACTCCTGCTGTTCTCATCCTGCTGTTACTCCTGCTGTTACTCCTGCTGTTCTGATCCAGCTGTTACTCCTGCTGTTCTGATCCAGCTGTTACTCCTGCTGTTCTGATCCTGCTGTTCTCATCCGGCTGTTCTCATCCTGCTGTTCTGATCCTTTTGTTACTCCTGCTGTTCTGATCCTGCTGTTACTCCTGCTGTTCTCATCCTTCTGTTAATCCTGCTGTTCTGATGCTGCTGTTACTCCTGCTGTTCTGATCCAGATGTTCTCATCCTGCTGTTACTCCTGCTGTTCTCATCCTGCTGTTACTCCTGCTGTTCTGTTCCATCTGTTACTCCTGCTGTTCTGATCCTGCTGTTCTCATCCTGCTGTTACTCCTGCTGTTACTCCTGCTGTTCTCATCCTGCTGTTACTTCTGCTGTTCCCATCCTGCTGTTACTCCTGCTGTTCTGATCCTGCTGTTCTCATCCTGCTGTTACTCCTGCTGTTACTCCTGCTGTTACTCCTGCTGTTCTCATCCTGCTGTTACTCCTGCTGTTACTCCTGCTGTTACTCCTGCTGTTACTCCTGCTGTTACTCCTGCTGTTATTCCTGCTTTTCTCATCCTATTCTGATCCAGCTGTTACTCCTGCTGTTCTGTTCCAGCTGTTACTCCTGCTGTTACTCCTGCTGTTCTGTTCCAGCTGTTACTCCTGCTGTTACTCCTGCTGTTCTGTTCCAGCTGTTACTCCTGCTGTTCCCATCCTGCTGTTACTCCTGCTGTTCCCATCCTGCTGTTACTCCTGCTGTTACTCCTGCTGTTCTGTTCCAGCTGTTACTCCTGCTGTTACTCCTGCTGTTCTGTTCCAGCTGTTACTCCTGCTGTTCCCATCCTGCTGTTACTCCTGCTGTTCCCATCCTGCTGTTACTCCTGCTGTTCTGATCCTGCTGTTCTGTTCCAGCTGTTACTCCTGCTGTTCTGATCCAGCTGTTACTCCTGCTGTTCTGATCCAGCTGTTACTCCAGCTGTTACTCCTGCTATTCTGATCCTGCTGTTACTCCTGCTGTTCTGATCCAGCTATTACTCCTGCTGTTCTGATCCAGCTGTTACTCCTGCTGTTCTGATCCAGCTGTTACTCCTGCTGTTCTGATCCAGCTGTTACTCCTGCTGTTCTGATCCAGCTGTTACTCCAGCTGTTACTCCTGCTATTCTGATCCTGCTGTTACTCCTGCTGTTCTGATCCAGCTGTTACTCCTGCTGTTCTGATCCAGCTGTTACTCCTGCTGTTCTGATCCAGCTGTTACTCCTGCTGTTCTCATCCTGCTGTTACTCCTGCTGTTACTCCTGCTGTTCTCATCCTGCTGTTACTCCTGCTGTTCCCATCCTGCTGTTACTCCTGCTGTTACTCCTGCTGTTACTCCTGCTGTTATTCCTGCTTTTCTCATCCTATTCTGATCCAGCTGTTACTCCTGCTGTTCTGTTCCAGCTGTTACTCCTGCTGTTACTCCTGCTGTTCTGTTCCAGCTGTTACTCCTGCTGTTACTCCTGCTGTTCTGTTCCAGCTGTTACTCCTGCTGTTCCCATCCTGCTGTTACTCCTGCTGTTCCCATCCTGCTGTTACTCCTGCTGTTACTCCTGCTGTTCTGTTCCAGCTGTTACTCCTGCTGTTACTCCTGCTGTTCTGTTCCAGCTGTTACTCCTGCTGTTCCCATCCTGCTGTTACTCCTGCTGTTCCCATCCTGCTGTTACTCCTGCTGTTCTGATCCTGCTGTTCTGTTCCAGCTGTTACTCCTGCTGTTCTGATCCAGCTGTTACTCCAGCTGTTACTCCTGCTATTCTGATCCTGCTGTTACTCCTGCTGTTCTGATCCAGCTATTACTCCTGCTGTTCTGATCCAGCTGTTACTCCTGCTGTTCTGATCCAGCTGTTACTCCTGCTGTTCTGATCCAGCTGTTACTCCTGCTGTTCTGATCCAGCTGTTACTCCAGCTGTTACTCCTGCTATTCTGATCCTGCTGTTACTCCTGCTGTTCTGATCCAGCTGTTACTCCTGCTGTTCTGATCCAGCTGTTACTCCTGCTGTTCTGATCCAGCTGTTACTCCTGCTGTTCTCATCCTGCTGTTACTCCTGCTGTTCTGATCCAGCTGTTCTCATCCTGCTGTTACTCCTGATGTTCTCATCCTGCTGTTACTCCTGCTGTTCTGATCCAGCTGTTACTCCTGCTGTTACTCCTGCTGTTCTGTTCCAGCTGTTACTCCTGCTGTTCCCATCCTGCTGTTACTCCTGCTGTTCCCATCCTGCTGTTACTCCTGCTGTTACTCCTGCTGTTCTGTTCCAGCTGTTACTCCTGCTGTTACTCCTCCTGCTGTTCTGATCCAGCTGTTCTCATCCTGCTGTTCTGATCCAGCTGTTCTCATCCAGCTGTTACTCCTGCTGTTCCCATCCTGCTGTTACTCCTGCTGTTCTGATCCAGCTGTTAACATCCTGCTGTTACTCCTGATGTTACTCCTGCTGTTACTCCTGCTGTTACTCCTGCTGTTCTCATCCTGCTGTTACTCCTGCTGTTCTCATCCTGCTGTTCTCATCCTATTCTGATCCAGCTGTTACTCCTGCTGTTCTGTTCCAGCTGTTACTCCTGCTGTTACTCATGCTGTTCTGTTCCAGCTGTTACTCCTGCTGTTCCCATCCTGCTGTTACTCCTGCTGTTCTGATCCTGCTGTTCTGATCCTGCTGTTACTCCTGCTGTTCTGTTCCAGCTGTTACTCCTGCTGTTCTGATCCTGCTGTTCTGATCCTGCTGTTACTCCTGCTGTTCTCATCCTGCTGTTCTCATCCTGCTGTTCTCATCCTGCTGTTACTCCAGCTGTTCTCATCCTGCTGTTACTCCTGCTGTTCTGATCCAGCTGTTACTCCTGCTGTTACTCCTGCTGTTCTGATCCTGCTGTTACTCCTGCTGTTCTGATCCAGCTGTTACTCCTGCTGTTTTCATCCTGCTGTTACTCCTGCTGTTACTCCTGCTGTTCTGATCCAGCTGTTACTCCTGCTGTTCTGATCCAGCTGTTACTCCTGCTGTTCTGATCCTGCTGTTCTCATCCGGCTGTTCTCATCCTGCTGTTCTGATCCTTTTGTTACTCCTGCTGTTCTGATCCTGCTGTTACTCCTGCTGTTCTCATCCTTCTGTTAATCCTGCTGTTCTGATGCTGCTGTTACTCCTGCTGTTCTGATCCAGATGTTCTCATCCTGCTGTTACTCCTGCTGTTCTCATCCTGCTGTTACTCCTGCTGTTCTGTTCCATCTGTTACTCCTGCTGTTCTGATCCTGCTGTTCTCATCCTGCTGTTACTCCTGCTGTTACTCCTGCTGTTCTCATCCTGCTGTTACTTCTGCTGTTCCCATCCTGCTGTTACTCCTGCTGTTCTGATCCTGCTGTTCTCATCCTGCTGTTACTCCTGCTGTTACTCCTGCTGTTACTCCTGCTGTTCTCATCCTGCTGTTACTCCTGCTGTTCCCATCCTGCTGTTACTCCTGCTGTTACTCCTGCTGTTACTCCTGCTGTTACTCCTGCTGTTATTCCTGCTTTTCTCATCCTATTCTGATCCAGCTGTTACTCCTGCTGTTCTGTTCCAGCTGTTACTCCTGCTGTTACTCCTGCTGTTCTGTTCCAGCTGTTACTCCTGCTGTTACTCCTGCTGTTCTGTTCCAGCTGTTACTCCTGCTGTTACTCCTGCTGTTCTGTTCCAGCTGTTACTCCTGCTGTTCCCATCCTGCTGTTACTCCTGCTGTTCCCATCCTGCTGTTACTCCTGCTGTTACTCCTGCTGTTCTGTTCCAGCTGTTACTCCTGCTGTTACTCCTGCTGTTCTGTTCCAGCTGTTACTCCTGCTGTTCCCATCCTGCTGTTACTCCTGCTGTTCCCATCCTGCTGTTACTCCTGCTGTTCTGATCCTGCTGTTCTGATCCTGCTGTTACTCCTGCTGTTCTGTTCCAGCTGTTACTCCTGCTGTTCTGTTCCAGCTGTTACTCCTGCTGTTCTGATCCAGCTGTTCTCATCCTGCTGTTCTGATCCTGCTGTTACTCCAGCTGTTCTCATCCTGCTGTTACTCCAGCTGTTCTCATCTTGCTGTTACTCCTGCTGTTCTGATCCTGCTGTTACTCCCTGCTGTTCTGATCCAGCTGTTACTCCTGCTGTTCTGATCCTGCTGTTACTCCTGCTGTTCTCATCCTGCTGTTACTCCTGCTGTTCTGTTCCAGCTATTACTCCTGCTGTTCTGTTCCAGCTGTTACTCCTGCTGTTCTGATCCAGCTGTTCTCATCCTGCTGTTCTGATCCTGCTGTTACTCCTGCTGTTCTGATCCAGCTGTTACTCCTGCTGTTCTGATCCTGCTGTTACTCCAGCTGTTCTCATCCTGCTGTTACTCCAGCTGTTCTCATCCAGCTGTTCTCATCCTGCTGTTACTCCTGCTGTTCTGATCCAGCTGTTACTCCTGCTGTTACTCCTGCTGTTCTGTTCCAGCTGTTACTCCTGCTGTTCTGATCCTGCTGTTACTCCTGCTGTTCTGTTCCAGCTGTTACTCCTGCTGTTTTCATCCTGCTGTTACTCCTGCTGTTCTGATCCTGCTGTTCTGATCCAGCTGTTACTCCTGCTGTTCTGATCCTGCTGTTACTCCTGCTGTTCTGATCCTGCTGTTACTCCTGCTGTTCTGATCCAGCTGTTACTCCTGCTGTTCTGATCCTGCTGTTACTCCTGCTGTTCTGATCCAGCTGTTACTCCTGCTGTTCTGATCCTGCTGTTACTCCTGCTGTTCTGATCCAGCTGTTACTCCTGCTGTTCTGATCTAGCTGTTACTCCTGCTGTTCTGTTCTAGCTGTTACTCCTGCTGTTCTGTTCCAGCTGGTTTGGCTGACCTTTTGTATGTTTACTGCTTATCTGAATTCTCTACTTCTCTCTCTGGGTTTTCTGCTCCAATTACTTCTGTTATTGGATCACACATGTACACCTCACCCTCTGTCAGACATGGAAACGTGTACACCACACCATCTGTCAGACATGGAAACGTGTACACCTCACCATCTGTCAGATATGGAAACGTGTACACCACACCATCTGTCAGACATGGAAACGTGTACACCTCACCATCTGTCAGACATGGAAACGTGTACACCTCACCATCTGTCGGACATGGAAACGTGTACACCTCACCATCTGTCAGACATGGAAACGTGTACACCTCACCATCTGTCAGATATGGAAACGTGTACACCTCACCATCTGTCAGACATGGAAACGTGTACACCACACCATCTGTCAGACATGGAAACGTGTACACCTCACCATCTGTCAGACATGGAAATGTGTACACCTCACCATCTGTCAGACATGGAAACGTGTACACCTCACCATCTGTCAGACATGGAAACGTGTACACCTCACCATCTGTCAGACATGGAAACGTGTACACCACACCATCTGTAAGACATGGAAACGTGTACACCTCACCATCTGTCAGACATGGAAACGTGTACACCACACCATCTGTCAGACATGGAAACGTGTACACCTCACCATCTGTCGGACATGGAAACGTGTACACCTCACCATCTGTCGGACATGGAAACGTGTACACCTCACCATCTGTCAGACATGGAAACATGTACACCACACCATCTGTCAGACATGGAAACGTGTACACCACACCATCTGTCAGACATGGAAACGTGTACACCTCACCATCTGTCGGACATGGAAACGTGTACACCTCACCATCTGTCGGACATGGAAACGTGTACACCTCACCATCTGTCGGACATGGAAACGTGTACACCTCACCATCTGTCGGACATGGAAACGTGTACACCTCACCATCTGTCGGACATGGAAACGTGTACACCTCACCATCTGTCGGACATGGAAACATGTACACCTGACCATCTGTCAGACATGGAAACGTGTACACCTCACCATCTGTCAGACATGGAAACATGTACACCACACCATCTGTCAGACATGGAAACGTGTACACCTCACCATCTGTCAGACATGGAAACGTGTACACCTCACCATCTGTCGGACATGGAAACGTGTCAGTAGAGATAATCAAAGTCTCCGTTTAAACCCACTGACTTGATAAGAAGTTTAACACTGTCCTATGACAACTTCTTCCTCAACGTCAATATAATAAAAGGAATTTTATAATTCAATGAATATAATTCTTAATTTAATTTAATTAACTTTATAGGCATGAAATACACTGTAAACAAAACACAATAATATACTATATATATTTTTATGTTTCAGGACTATCTGAAGCAGGTTCTTGACATTGACCTCCACGCCCAGATCCATTTTGGACGCGTCTTTATGAAGCCAGGGTAAGACATAATTTTTTTATTTTATAGTTTAGAGGTATATGCCTTGTTAATTCATCAAGTGAGGATGGTTTAGGAGAGATGGATAGTGAATCACGGAAGGTCTTAGTTGGTTCATCTTCTGTTTTCTTCTCATAGTCTCCCCACCACGTTCGCCACTGTGGACATTGACGGGGCACGGAAACTGATATTTGCCCTACCAGGTATGTGTTTATGAGCTGTGCAAGTCATATGTACTTTGTGTACAGTATCTGTTGTTTGTGTGTAGATCCGTAAATTATATTGTTGAGTCTCAGGACTGGCAGGGGATCGCCGGCCTTGACTGCTCTGAGTCCAAAACGGCACCATTTAACAACCAAATATACGTTTCCCTGAGAGAAACATGTTGTATTAATCCAGCAGCATGCCCTCAGACAGAGGTAATGTTTCTCTTTAATTACACCACCCTTTCAGTTCCTACAGCATCCTGGAACAAAACAGCCTTCCTTCCACAGTAGCAGTTTTTTCCCCGATTGATCATTTACATTTTGTATTTGAGTTGTTGTTTGTATTATAAATATGTTTGTGTGAGGGAATGTTTTATACCAGCCCTCCAAAACCGTGTTCCTAGAGTTTACCTAAGACCCACCCAGCTCCAAACATCAAACCTCAGCCAGCCCCCTTATCCACACTAAACCTGAAATTGGACCCCAATTTGACCCACCCAACCAGCCCTGCTGACAACAATCTCTTGTCCCTCTACTTTCCTAGCCCCCCCCCCCCCTGCACCTTGACCTCTCCATTGCCCCCAGCAGGCCCCCTTGCCTCTGCCTGTCCTATTGCCCCCCCAGCCCCCCTGCCTTGCCTCTGCCTGTCCTATTGCCCCCCCCAGCCCCCCTGCCTTGCCTCTGCCTGTCCTATTGCCTCCCCCAGCCCCCCTGCCTTGCCTCTGCCTGTCCTATTGCCTCCCCCAGCCCCCCTGCCTTGCGTCTGCCTGTCCTATTGCCCCCCCAGCCCCCCTGCCTTGCCTCTGCCTGTCCTATTGCCTCCCCCAGCCCCCCTGCCTTGCCTCTGCCTGTCCTATTGCCTCCCCCAGCCCCCCTGCCTTGCCTCTGCCTGTCCTATTGCCTCCCCCAGCCTCCCTGCCTTGCCTCTGCCTGTCCTATTGCCTCCCCCAGCCCCCCCTGCCTTGCCTCTGCCTGTCCTATTGCCTCCCCCAGCCCCCCCTGCCTTGCCTCTGCCTGTCCTATTGCCCCCCCAGCCCCCCTGCCTTGCCTCTGCCTGTCCTATTGCCTCTCCCAGCCCCCCTGCCTTGCCTCTGCCTGTCCTATTGCCTCCCCCAGCCCCCCTGCCTTGCCTCTGCCTGTCCTATTGCCTCCCCCAGCCCCCCTGCCTTGCCTCTGCCTGTCCTATTGCCTCCCCCAGCCCCCCTGCCTTGCCTCTGCCTGTCCTACGTATGTTCGGAGGGCTAGTCTGTGGCTGTGGTGACTGCCACTGTTTTTATATTCCCGCTTTAAGGTAATTTCACCTTCAGAGATACAGGCGCCATTTTCATCGACCATGTCCCCGACAGTGAGGCAAGCAGGGTGCCTGTGCCACCGCGCGGAAGTAGGTGCTACCACCGTGGTTGACCGTACCGTTCAGTGTGCTCACTGCTCTCTACCGGAAAGCAAGCTTACTTCAAATGAGCTCAGAAAACGGAATTTAAACTGAAAATGGGAAATATTTTTTGGGCTTTAAGTGCTAAACTGAAACTTGGCCCAACCTCAAGCTTAAAATGATCTCAAAATGCAAACTTGAGGCCAAATGAAATTTTATCTCCCAAACTCAGTTTGGGCATGTTTGGGGGCATTTTTGTTCGTTTTTTTAGTAGTGATTAAGCAAAATAAGATCACTACACCTTTTAGTAAACCCAAACTTGAATCTTAACAAAAAATGTTCACATAAAATATAGAGTTTTTATTTTCTTAAATGTGATTTTCTGTTCGGTTTTCTGAGAGAGAAATATTGTTTTGTTTCTGTGGCGTTGCTGTTGGTTCTGTCGCGCCTCGTTCTGTTTCTCAGTGTCGTCCCGAGCCCCTGCGGGTATCTATCCCATCATTCCATGCTGTTGCTTGTTGTGATTTGAGAGCGCTACTCACCCTTCCCCTGCTGTTTCATTTCATTTGACCTTTTTTGACACCTCCCATCACTGCTGCTGGTTGGTGTAAAGACTTTTCCCACTCTCCCCAAAGAGCGCTCACCCACTTCTCCCACTCCCCTAAAGAGCGCTCACCCACTTCTCCCACTCTCCCCAAAGAGCGCTCACCCACTTCTCCCACTCTCCTAAATAGCGCTCACCCACTTCTCCCACTCCCCTAAAGAGCGCTCACCCACTTCTCCCACTCCCCTAAAAAGCGCTCACCCACTTCTCCCACTCCCCTAAAGAGCGCTCACCCACTTCTCCCACTCCCCTAAAGAGAGCTCACCCACTTCTCCCACTCCCCTAAAGAGCGCTCACCCACTTCTCCCACTCCCCTAAAGAGCGCTCACCCACTTCTCCCACTCCCCTAAAGAGCGCTCACCCACTTCTCCCACTCCCCTAAAGAGCGCTCACCCACTTCTCCCACTCCCCTAAAGAGCGCTCACCCACTTCTCCCACTCCCCTAAAGAGTGCACCCCTCCAGTCCCTCTTCTGTGCAACCTTAAAAAGTCAGAAGCGTACCTGTCTCAACTGTCTGCCTCCTCATCCCCCCGGCCCAGCCCGGCCCCCAGCCCAAGTCACCCTGCACAGCCAAGGCCCCCAGCTTGGTCCCCCAGCCCGGCCCCAAACTGACAGGCCAGTGGGGTGAGAAGAGAACCACTCTGCACTGAGCCTTTATCCTGTCCTACAGGGGCTGCCAGCTGGAGCATGTCAATAACAACAATGCTCCGACACCCCAACCCGTCCAAACCTTCTCTGGCCTATCCTGTCATCTCCCGCCTTAGCCCTCTGAACAGTGGTAATGTCCCGTCCTTTTCTCCCTCTCATCCTCAGCCCCTCTCTTTCTGTTGGTCAGGTAACCCAGTGTCTGCGGTCGTCACCTGTAACCTCTTCGTCATCCCTGCTCTAAGGAAGATGCAGGGGATCCTGGACCCTCGGCCCACCATCATCAAAGCCAGGGTAAGTTTAAACATTTTTTTTTACACATAGCTTAATGCAAATACATTGGGGTTTAAAGTTGAGTGTGATGTCATCATTCTGTGCCCTGCTTTCTCCTGTGTGTGTAAACAGCTTTCCTGTGATGTAAAGTTGGACCCTCGTCCAGAGTACCACCGCTGCATCCTGACATGGCACCACCAGGAGCCTCTGCCATGGGCACAGAGCACAGGTATTATCTCATACACACAATACTTTGTCATCAGCACGTTTGCATGTAAAAAATGGATAAGGGAAAGTGTGTATCAAAAAGTTGATCCTTGTCATGTTATTGGCTCTCTCTCTGTCTCTCCCCCCTCTATCCCTCTCTGTCAACACTCTCCTTTTTTTTTATCTCGCTCACTCTTTATCTCTCTCTGTCTCTCTCCCCCCTAAAGGAAATCAGATGAGTAGTCGACTGATGAGCATGAGGAGTGCCAACGGGCTGCTGATGTTGCCTCCTAAAACAGAGCAATACGTGGAGCTGCATAAAGGAGAGGTTGTGGACGTGATGGTCATAGGACGACTATGATGATGTCATCTTACGGGGACAGATAGACAGGGAGAGAAAGTGGTGCATGTCCACATATCATAACTATTCTGTAATATGCAATGGCACAGCTAGTTTTTGTTGATTTGGATAATAAAGTTCATCAAGTATAATTAACCAACATCTCGAACACAAAGTAAATGAAGTACATACATTGATCATGAAATCTGAATTTGAAAAGATCATTGTATTTCAAAGAAAGACAATGTTATACCTTTTAAAAGTGAAAAAAATAAGAGATTTATTCTGTATTATATTATTATAATTATAATTATTAATATTATATTGTCATATTAAGCAACTCTGTTTCTCTTTCATCCTTGCAATTGCTTTGTGTGTTCAACCCTAGACCTTATAGATAGATAGCAGTAGCATTTCAATAACAAGCTGTAGGTGCTCAAAAAAAAATACAAATAAATTACTATTTTCTTATCTCACAAAAAAATGATAGTAAATAGATATATTCTTTTTGAACAACGGAAACCCTTTTGAGATAATGTCAGAAGTCCCTCTTGGGGAACGTCCTGATTCTCCACCCTTCTCCTGAAGTGTACACTTGCACACTCCCCGTCATTTTTAAAGGCATTGGATTGGTGAAGGTAGGCATTGACTGGAGGGAGTTTCCACCATTACTAGATCCATGCAGGAATAGAGTGAAGAATCATGATGTAGCCTTGGTGCTCTGTCTTATTAGGAGTGTTTTCAGGGTCCTGAGGGTGCCTTTAGCTATCTTTCCCCTCCCTTTAGTATTCTTCTTCTCTTCTATGCCTCATTATATGGGCTTTATAATGCCTCATAATGGCTTCACACACAGCTTTGCTTGTTGTTTTTGTGAGTTGTGTTTGTGTGCAGTTGCCAAAAGTGGTGGGTATCTTGGGCCAAAAGTCATAGGGTCATCATGGTGAGACCTGGGCCTGTATTCATAAAGTGGCTCAGAGTAGTGATCTAGGACCAGGTCCCCCCGTCTATATAATCTTATTCATTATGATAAACTGATCCTAGATCAGCACTCCTACTCCTTTATGATTACAGGCCTTGAAGGTGGAGAAAGGCAGCGAGTGGCCTGCCAGTGCCCCCTAGGCTGACTGTTTCCCCTAGCTGCCCCCCAGGGCCACTACTGTAGCTTCCCCTCCAGGCCCACAAGCTGCCCCCCAGGCACCCTAGCTGCCCCCTAGCTACCCCCCAGGCCCACTAACTTCCTTCCAGGCTGATCGTTCCCCTTAGCTGCCCCCCAGGCCCACTAGCTACCCCCCAGGCCCACTAACTTCCTTCCAGGCTGATCGTTCCCCCTAGCTACCCCCCCAGGCCCACTAACTTCCTTCCAGGCTGATCGTTCCCCCTAGCTACCCCCCCAGGCCCACTAACTTCCTTCCAGGCTGATCGTTCCCCCTAGCTACCCCCCCAGGCCCACTAACTTCCTTCCAGGCTGATCGTTCCCCCTAGCTACCCCCCCAGGCCCACTAACTTCCTTCCAGGCTGATCGTTCCCCCTAGCTACCCCCCCAGGCCCACTAACTTCCTTCCAGGCTGATCGTTCCCCCTAGCTGCCCCACAGGCCCACTAACTTCTTCATAGTCTGACTTGGTCCTGAAGTCCCACCCAGTGACGTGTATTCTTCCACATATCTAAATATATGCCTCTGGTCCCACCCTGTCCCCTGACCTTCTACTTTACCAACACGGCCTGTCTCCCTCCCACCCTCACCCCTCCAGGACTGCTCACCTCACAAATACTAGTACAGATATGTGAGGGAACTGGAGGAGGGAGGAAACTTAGTCTTTTATTTGTTTAATTTCAGAAGGAAGAAACAGCTTATTTAAAGTGCTGACTGCCTTTTTAACAACTATTCAAACAATGTACAGAAAAATACATGAATACAAAAGAGTGATATTGTACAGATTATGGTGACCAGCAATCCTGACTAAATTAATGAAGCAATGGGGAGATATTGAACTCTGTACTATAAACGTTTTCTGTAATATTGATGAAACTAATGAAAAATTAAACATCCTTGATCATTATGTAAAACAATTTCTTCAGTCTCTTATTTATAAACTGACGTGTCCAATTGGAAATATAAAACGATTATATTGTATTCTATGCTACATAGAGAGTACATCAAAATATATTTATTTCTACAGCATTGGTCCTTGATTTCAGCAAAAGCTTGCCCTGGGTAAAAAAAAACATCTAAATCAACCCTGTCAGTTACAGACGTAAAGCATAGACTGTATATATGTAAAATCGTCTTTCATTGGACAAAATAGAATTGTTTCGGGTCCTGTGAGCAGCATTGTCCAATCGCGAACGTTGTTTCATGCGAAATTACTGGGCGCTGTAGAGCAAAAGGGAGACCCTGAACAACTCTCGAGTTGGAAATGACTCCTAACGCACGGCTACGGAAAAGAGGATCCGGACTGATATTGTGGCACAAAGTTAGCAAAGTTTTTTTTTGACTCAACTGATACAAAAAACAGTGGAGTAATATTGGACATGTCAATGAAGAATATATTCTCGACAGGGTTGCGGGAATAAAGTGAGTAGTTCTCTTCCATTTCCTATGTATTTTGGAGTGTCATTGTCTGCGACGCGTTGCCAGGGAAGAGCTAGTTAGCTAGCGCGATCTTTTAAAGTTTGTTCTACCTGATGAACTAACAGAAGAGCATCTCACATCAGGTTGAACTAAAGCTGTTGTTTCAACTTCGTGTGATAACAACGAAATTGTGTATTTACTTGGGTAAAATTGTCACCGAATGTCACTTTCCATCCAATGGCATAGCAGAGAATGTCTCAACGCAATGGCTAGCAACTGCTACAAGCTAGAAAGGCGGACTAGGTACTTTTGCCCAACCTGTTGCGTGCGTGAGGTGTGAGTGCGCTAATCGATGCACTCTTTAGACAGATATTTAGTTCGTCCATGTCTTTTGAATAAGATTTGTTGCATGTTTGTCCATAACTATCTAGGTGGCTAGGTATTTGTAAAAAGCAGACTTGAATCTAGAACGGTCTGCTACTAGCTAGCTCGCAGAGGTGTAATTCTAGTTATGAAAAGGGCTCGTGCATCTAAAAAATAATAGTATTCCAGCCAGGACACCCATGTCTCAAAACATTATATTTAACTAATTTACCAATCCAGTACAGATGGATATGAGAGTCTGTTTTTGACAGTAATGCAATAAAGTCTGACCAGAAAGTCCTCATCAATCAACATAAGGATGACGGTGATCTTCGTTTGGTCACCATATGGCCTGTGTCAACATGAACATCAGCACGGATGTCTGACACCGAGGTTATGCCCGTATTGTGATCAACTACTCCCTTCAATGGCTGTCTTGACAAAAGCATCAGTGACTAACACATGCAGGCTATTTGTTCAGTACAAATATCTATTTTTAGATATATTAGAAAAGCAATACAATCAATGTTGGGGCCTAGGGTAGCCTAGTGGTTAGAGCGTTGGACTAGTAGCCGGAAGGTTGCAAGTTCAAATCCCCGAGCTGTCGTTCTGCCCCTGAACAAGCACTGTTCCTAGGCCGCCATTGAAAATAAGAATTTGTTCTTAACTGACTTGCTTAGTTAAATATAAAATAATTTAATGAAGCCCACATTCATTTATCGTATATAACTCAAATCTAATCAAGCAGCAACCACACACTGGGTGCTTATCACCTACTGCCCAGCCTGGTACTATAATGGTAAAAAATAACAATCTTATCAGTCTCTATAATCACATGCCTCCAGTCAAATTGTGTGAATTGCTGGGAAGGACCCCACTGACCTTGCTTAAAAACAAAATGGTTCATTGATAATCAGTGTTGTATTGTCAACAATAAGGCCTGAATTCTCAAATTAGCCTGTGCTGATGACGAGCTACAGAATGCACGGCAACCAAGAGTTTTCCCCTTAATTTGACAAGTTCGTCATCAAGGTATTCTGGTATCTCAGATACTTCACCTCATCGTTAGCAGCCAAGCCTAAACTAAAACAGCTCCTAACTGATGTGACGTCTCTCCCCCCCCCCGGCCCTGCTGTCCACCCTGGCTAGGCCACCCCCATAGTCATGGTTGTAGTAGCCAGAGAGAGCGAGCCTTCTATTTATCGAAGTATGAATGTTTTGTTGTGACTGGCAGAATGTTCACCATATAGTAGTAAAAAGTTCACATTAAAAGAAGTTTGGTTTACAAATTAACTGAGCTGCCTTCGCTTCCGTTTATGTCCACTGCCACGTTGAAGGTCATTGTCCAGTTTTGAGCAGGTAGAATAGCTGAAAGCACTCCACTTTAATTTTTGAGGAGTTTGATAGCTGTTGAGTGTACTTCTGCAACATGTTATCAAAATGTAACACTTACTATAAATGCCATTGTCTTATATGGACTAGAGACTGTCATAGGCCCCTCTGTCGTTCTCTCCACCTTCATGCATCCCGTCTCTCCGCCCCCTCTCTACCACCCTGGTGCTGTTTGTTTTTTATTTCACCTTTATTTAAAACCCTGTTATGAGGTGGTTCAGTATGTTACATGATCTCTCATTTCCTCTTCCCTGGAATCTGGAATGTTCATTCTGTGTGCGGAGTGTTGGAATGTGGAGTGAGAGTTCTGGAGAAGATCAGAATCCTGGTCTGTTTCTCCTCCACAGTGACAGGCTAAGGGAGGATAGGATACACTGACCCACAGCTGAGGTGTCACTGGGGACTCTCTGATTACATGTAATCAGAATAAATAAGTTCACAGGCCTAGTTGATTTTCCTAGCCTATATTTCTCTCCTTTAAATGTGAGCCAAGAAGTGAGAATAAAAGCAGCGTGTGGGAATGAAAATATCTTGAGTGGAATGTTACTCTGCCCAGTGTTGTTTATATTTGGTTTGGCTCAGGACAGTGGGCTGGAGAAGGAGGGCTTCTCAACCCCATCTGTGGTCTCAGAAGGCTAGACCAGGAAAGACCAGACAGACACCACCCTTTAAGAGCTCCTGAGTGGCACAGCGGTCTAAGGCACTGCATCTCAATACAAGAGGTGTCACTACAGTCCCTGGTTCAAATCCAGGCTGTATCACATCTGACCCATAGGGTGGTGCACAATTGGCCCAGTGTCATCCTGGTTAGGGGAGGGTTTGGCCAGGGTAGGCTGTCATTGTAAATCAGAATTCCTTCTTAACTGACTTGCCTAGTTAAATAAAAGAATAAGGTTGTCAAGTGGGCTGGTTTTAGCTGCCTGCTGTGCCCGTGACAAGCTGCTTCTTGCCCACGGTAGTACAGGTCTGTCCTGTAGAGATGATACCTGCAGTGCTAGCAGGACCATGTGTGATTCACCTCGTATAACCTAGCCATCAACAAGCCTAGAGGGTAGTATATGACATTCTAGTGTTGTTTATGGCTACACACCACCAGGACCGGTAAGGACACGGACAGACCAACCTCACCCCAAACACCACCATGATGTTACCATGCTGTTTGCACAGTGTTAGTCTGTAAATCAGATGTAGCCTGGACCAGGAGTGGTATGTTTGGGGGAGAAGACAGTGATGTAGCCTGGACCAGGTGTGGTATGTTTGGAGGAGAAGACAGTGATGTAGCCTGGACCAGGAGTGTATATGTTTGGGGGAGAAGACAGTGATGTAGCCTGGACCAGGTGTGGTATGTTTGGGGGAGAAGACAGTGATGTAGCCTGGACCAGGTGTGGTATGTTTGGAGGAGAAGACCGTGATGTAGCCTGGACCAGGAGTGTATATGTTTGGGGGAGAAGACAGTGATGTAGCCTGGACCAGGAGTGTATATGTTTGGGGGAGAAGACAGTGATGTAGCCTGGACCAGGAGTGTATATGTTTGGGGGAGAAGACAGTGATGTAGCCTGGACCAGGAGTGTATATGTTTGGGGGAGAAGACAGTGATGTAGCCTGGACCAGGAGTGGTATGTTTGGGGGAGAAGACAGTGATGTAGCCTGGACCAGGAGTGGTATGTTTGGAGGAGAAGACAGTGATGTAGCCTGGACCAGGAGTGGTATGTTTGGAGGAGAAGACAGTGATGTAGCCTGGACCAGGAGTGGTATGTTTGGAGGAGAAGACAGTGATGTAGCCTGGACCAGGAGTGGTATGTTTGGGGGAGAAGACCGTGATGTAGCCTGGACCAGGTTTGGGGGAAAAGACAGTGATGTAGCCTGGACCAGGAGTGGTATGTTTGGAGGAGAAGACAGTGATGTAGCCTGGACCAGGTGTGGTATGTTTGGGGGAGAAGACAGTGGTCAAATTGTCTCTCTTTGTTTTGTTACCTCCCAAGTGTATATATATTTTTTGCCATTCTGTTCAGGCAATTCAAGCACGTACTGACTGGGTCATACATTCTTAGTTAAGGTAATCATTTCCAGGTGCTGTCCACTGTTTAGTGTGTGTGTGTGTGCGTGCGTGCGCCATTGGTGAAAATATGACATAAGACCATAGAATTAGAATAATTAATAGTAAGTTAATTGGATCTCTATATATCAGACAGACAGGTGCAGAAGTAAACACTGTTCGGGGAAGTTGTTTACTCTTCAGGTCCTGTAGGGTTGTTCCTCTCACTCTGCTTTAATCTGAAAGGTTAGGTCACACCCACAGCCTAGGACCTGCTACTCCTGCTGCTTCCCCTTAAAAACAAACACCTACACACACACACTGACCCCTCCTCCCTTACCCACAGGTAATGAACCTGTTCCATCTGCCTTCGCTCTCACATTGTAGTTTATATGCTGCTGCTTAGTCTTTGGGGTTGAGGCCAGGCTGCTGATGGTGGCTGCTGATGTAGAAATAGTATTATCATATACATTTGATTGATATGTGTAATGAGCTGTTTAGGAAGGATTCTGCAGCCTCTACCAGGCCCATTGTGTATAGCTGTCTGTTGGTCAGTCAGTTCAGTTAGCCCAGTGGTTGAGAGGACCAGGAGGATGACCACTCTGTCTCCACCAGGGTGCTTAGCTAAGCCACACAGCAGCAGATGGTCCACTCAAAGGGCCCAGTGTGTGCAGGGCTTGAAATTGAGGGCGTTTCTTCATCTCGAGGACTTTAAAAATATGTCTAAGACGGTTCAAAACAGACTTTGGGACAGTCCCGGGACGATAGATCCAAAAATCATACAACCACTGTTGCATCCAAAGAAATGTTTTGCTTAACATTTTGATAACTATTATTTCATATTTTAATTGCAACAATGTGCACACGGTGGCAGGCCTACATGCAAATGTTCCAAAATGCAAATTGCGGGAAAACACATTTTCTAAAATGCACAAAACAGATGGGACTGTGATAGACTGTATCCAGTTTGCTGAGTAGAGTGTTGGAGGCTATTTTGTAAATGACATCGTCGAGGATTGGTAGGATAGTCAGTTTTACAAGAGTATGTTTGGTGGCGTGATTGAAGGAGGCTTTTCTGCAAAATAGGAAGCTGATTCTAGATTTAACTTTGGATTGGAGATGTTTAATATTAGTCTGGAGGGAGAGTTTACAGTCTAGCCAGACACCTAGGTATTTGTAGTTGTCCACATATTCTAAGTCAGAACCGTCCAGAGTAGTGATGCTAGTTGGGCGGGCGGGTGCGGGCAGCGATTGGTTGAAAAGCATGCATATAGTTTTACTTGCGTTTAAGAGCAGTTGGAGGCCACGGAAGGAGAGTTGTATGGCATTAAAGCTCGTTTGGAGGTTTGTTAACACAGTGTCCAAAGAAGGGCCAAAAGTATACAGAATGATGTCGTCTGTGTAGAGGTGGAACAGAGAATCACCAGCAAGAGCTGTATACAGAGAAAAGAGTCGGCCTGAGAACTGAACCCTGTTGCACCACCATAGACATTGCCAGAGGTCCGGACAACAGGCCCTCCGATTTGACACACTGAACTCTATCTGAGAAGTAGTTGGTGAACCAGGCGAGGCAGTCATTTGAGAAACCAAAGCGGTTGAGTCTGCCGATGACCTGTCTGCCGATGACCAGCTCGGAAACCAGCGGAGAACGTACGGTAGGATTCGAAATGGTCGGTCATCTGTTTATTAACTTGGCTTTCGAAGACTTTGGAAAGGCAGGGCAGGATGGATATAGGTCTGTAATAGTTTGGGTCTGGAGTGTCACCCCCTTTGAAGATGGGGATGACTGCGGCAGCTTTCCAATCTTTAGGCATCTCAGACAATACGAAAGAGATGTTGAACAGACTGTTGCAACCCCCAGTGTTTCCTAGCCTCAGTGCAGTGGGCAGCTGGGTGGAAGTGCTCTTATTCTCCATGGACTTTAGTGTCCCAAAACTTTTTGGAGTTAGAGCTACAGGATGCACATTTCTGGTTGAAAAAGCTAGCCTTTGCTTTCCTATCTGACTGCGTGTATTGGTTCCTGACTTCCCTGAAAAGTTGCATATCGCGGGGACTATTCAATGCTAGTGCAGTCCGCCACAGGAAGTTTTTGTTCTGGTCGAGGGCAGTCGGGTCTGGATTGAACCAAGGGCTATGTCTTTTCTTAGTTCTACATTTTTTGAAAGGGGCATGCTTATTTAATAACGACCAGGCATCCTCTACTGACGGGATGAGGTCAATATCCTTCCAGGATACTTGGTTGACAGCCTCATTTATCTATTTCAATAGTAGGCCTACTTTTAAATCACTGTCAATTACCTAGGTCCTAGACCCTTATTGTCGTAATAATTGTGAAGTGTTTGAATAAAAAATATTTATTAATATTGTTATTACATTTTTGGTTGCTTTTCGGTTGAAATTGCACTTTGGGATGATTCTCGTACATTGATGAGAAAATATTAGTCTCGAGCCCTGGGTGTGTCATTTGTCCTCCTTACGGACACAGCTCTTCTAGGGGGAGGGGAAGGTCTGTCATACTAAATTAGCTCAAGATCTTGAGATGGAATGTGTCAGGCTGCCATTTGTATGTGTGTAGTTCATTTGAGGTGCCTGGTGTGAAAATGGTTGAGTAGTGTGCACCACTGCTCTTAGCTACCACTGTATTCTCTAGACTTCCAATTCAGATCTGACTTCCCACCCCCTCTCATAAACAAATATACACTCATCCTTCTCATGACTAACCATGCTACTACTGTTGTTTTAAAAGGGAGCAACAGAGTGACTGGTTGACTGCCCTAAAATATCACTCCTCAGGTTTGTCAGGTGTGTGTTTATAAGAGACAGATGTCAGGCTGGCCTGGAGCTTACTGGAGAGACACAATCTTCAGGCTTGACCTTCCGTAGTTAATCAATTCACAGCCCAGGGCATAACTGAAATAGCTACTTATAGCACGTCTACTGTGACGTTATAAACTGTGTGGTTCGAGCCCTGAATGCTGGTTGGCTGACAGCCATGGTATATCAGACTGTATACTACAGGTATGACAAAACATTTATTTTTACTGTTCTAATTATGTTGGAAACCAGTTTACCTCAGTGGTTTGTGATATATGGCCAATATACCACGGCTAATGCCTGTGTTCAGGCACTCGCGATGCGTTGTGCCTAAGAACAGCCCTTAGCCGTGGTATATTGGCCATATACCAACAGTACTCGGGCCTTATTGCTAGAGTTGTAATTTTAGAGCAAAAGGAAACTGAACCCAAAGAGGTTTTTAGAATGGACATTTTTGTTTAGGCTGCACATAGTTCATACTTTAAGCGATGCAGGCTTGTTTTCAACCACTATTGTAATCTTATTTTATGGTCTTCACCTGCATTGATGCTCTTGAAATGGTAACAGGATGGACTTTGAGAGGCTGGGAATGAAGTCTGTGCTTGTTTGCATGACTCCGTAAGGAACATGGACAATAAGGTGTTCTTCTCTGGCCACCTCATGTAAATTGTGTCCACTGAACACAACAGAGGCGTCAGTATCAACACATGAGTCAGTCTGACACTCACAATGTGGTGGGGAAACCTTATCCATACACTGTGTTCTGCAAAATTGTTGTAGCAACACAAAGGAGGCTACAGGATACTCAAGGACATAAAATATATAGACTACATTGGCCACTGAAGTGTGTGTGTGTGTGTGTGTGTGTGTGTGTGTGTGTGTGTGTGTGTGTGTGTGTGTGTGTGTGTGTGTGTGTGTGTGTGTGTGTGTGTGTGTGTGTGTGTGTGTGTGTCATTTGCCTCCATAAATTCCAATTCATTTCTTGAATTTGAATAGAATATAATTTTTTAATTGGAGTAGTGAACAGGATACAGAATTTGAATGAAAGGAAATAGAATTGAGTTATATGAAATTGAAATGCCTATTCTATAATAGGTGAAGTCTGTACAAACATACATCTTGTACATAAAACATCAATCATGTCGTTATATACATGCCAGGGCTCGACATTAAAAAAATTGTCGGACAAAATAATATAGATTTAAGAGTAAAAATAAATATCACCATCAAACAGTGTCTAATTTTCATGTAGGCCTAAATAAACAAGTCTGTATGTTAAAGTGTAGTGATGTGCCTTTGAAGGCGCCAGAAAATGTAGCCCAACCTTTAATTACAAAAATATAAACTCCAGTCATGTTTGACATAGAACCAGTCAAAAGTTTAGACACACGGACTCATTCCAGGGTTTTTACGTTGTTGAATAATAGTAACGACATCACAACAACAAGAAATAACATGTATGGAATCACGTAACAACCAAATGAGTGTTAAACAAATCAATATTTATTTTATATTCTTCAAAGTAGCCACCCTTTGCCTTGACTGCTTTGCACATTCTTGGCATTCTCTCAACCAGCTTCACCTGGAATGCTTTTCCAACAGTCTTGAAGGAGTTCTCACATATGCTGAATACTTGTTGGCTGCTTTTTCTTCACTCTGCAGTCCAACTCAACCCAAACCATCTCAATTGGGTTGAGGTTGAGGGATTGTGGAGGTCAGGTCATCTGATGCACCACTCCTTCTTGGTCAAATAGCCCTTATACAGCCTGTAGGTATGTTGGGTCATTGTAAAGTTGAGAAACAAATGATAGTCCCACTAAATGCAAACAGATGTGATGGCGTATCGCTGCAGAAAGCTGTGTTAGACATGCTGGTTAAGTGTGCCTTGAATTCTAAATAAATCACAGACAGTGTCACAGCAAAACACCATCACACCTCCTCCATGCTTCACGGTGGCAACCACACATGCGGAGATAATCCGTTCACCTACGCTGAGTCTCACAAAGACAAAAATCTCACATTTGGACTCATCAGACCAAAGGACAGGTTTCCACCGGTCTAATTGCTTGTGTTTCTTGGACCAAGCAAGTCTCTTTTTCTTATTGGTGTCCTTTAGTAGTGGTTTCTTTGCAGCAATTCGATAATGAAGGCCTGACTCACACAGTCCCCTCTGCACCGTTGATGTTGAGATGTCTGTTACTTGAACTCTGTGAAGCATTTATTTGTGCTGCAATTTCTGAGGCTGGTAACTCTAATGAACTCTGCAGCAGAGGTAACTCTGGTTCTTCCTTACCTGTGGCGGTCCTCATGAGAGCCAGTTTCATCATAGCGCTTGATGGTTTTTGCGACTGCACTTGAAGAAACTGTCAAAGTTCTTGAAATGTTTCTCCTTGACTGACCTTCATGTCTTAAATGATGGACTGTTGTTTCTCTTTGCTTATTTGAGCTCTTCTTGCCATAATATGTACTCAGTCTTTTACCAAATAGAGCTATCTTCTGTATACCAATCCTACCTTGTCACAACCCAACTGATTGTCTCAAACGCATTAAGAAGGAAATAAATTCCACAAATTGACTTTTTAACAAGGCACACCTGTTAATTGAAATGCATTCCAGGTGACTACCTCATGAAGCTGGTTGAGAGAATGTCAAGAGTGTGCAAAGCTGACATCAAGGCAAAGGGTGGCTACTTTGAAGAATCTCTTTTGGTTACTGCGTGATTCCATATGTGTTTTTTCATAGTTTTGATGTCTTCACTATTATTCTACAATGTAGAAAATAGTAAAAATCAAGAAAAACCCTTGAATGAGTAGATGTGTCCAAACTTTTGACTGCATGTCTCGTTCAGATGAAATGGTCACAAGACCGGAGAGTGAAGGACAGTGCCTGTTGCTCATCACCCACCTTATGTAAGTTCATGAAGCATGTCTTGCCTTGTTTCTAAGTAGGCTAGCCAAAATACAACCATTGAAGTGTTGAGGGAATTATTTTATAAATGCTTAATATGCCATTGAAACCAGCATTATTCTCATGTTCTATTGGTTTTCAAATCAACTTAATTTTGTCCAGTAGATAGTCATAACCCTAATCATATTAGTAACCCATGCTAGTTGATGATAATCCTAATCATGTTGAGGCACAGATTTGGGGAAGGGTACAAAAACATTTCTGCAGCATTGAAGGTCCCCAAGAACACAGTAGCCTCCATCATTCTTAAATGGAAGAAGTTTGGAACCACCAAGACTCTTCTTAAAGCTGACCGTCCGGCCAAACTGAGCAATCGGGGGAAAAGGGCCTTGGTCAGAGAGGTGACAAAGAACCTGATGGTCTCTCTGACAGAGCTCCAGTGTTCCACTGTGGAGATGGGAGAACCTTCCAGAAGGACAACCATCTCTGCAGCACTCCACCAATCAGGCCTTTATGGTAGAGTGGCCAGACTGAAGACACCCCTCAGTAAAATTCACATGAAAGGACTCTTAGACCATCTCCTGTCTGATGAAACCAAGATTGAACTCGTTGGCCTGAATGGTACGTGTCACGTCTGGAGGAATCCTACGGTGAAGCATGGTGGTGGCAGCATCATGCTGTGGGGATGTTGTTCAGCAGCAGGGACTGGGAGACTAGTCAGGATCGAGGCGAAGATGAACAGAGCAAAGTATAGAGATCCTTGATGAAAACCTGCTCAGGACCTCAGACTGGGGTGAAGATTCACCTTCCAACAGGACAACGACCCTAAGCACAGGGCCAATGGAACAAAAACAACTGAAGACACAAATTACTAAAGAGGGAGCTAGAGACCAATCTAGCCTATCCAGAAGAAACTGACCTGTTCCCGACCCTCCATTTCGACTGTTCTGCATGCCAGTTAGGATTTTCATATGCACACTTTCGTGGAACCGTTTCATTTCATTTATAATAGTCTTCATATCTCAAAATCAATGTCATGTGGTTAATCAAAATTATATTTAGATGAAATTATAGAAATCTAAAAGTCACTTTTCTATTGCCATTGCCAATATTTAATAATGGCGTACATAAAGCTAAGAAATTAAAACAGAAAATATTCAGATAAAATAAAATATATCCTATAAATCAAATTGGCTATGCATTTCCTGTCTGCAAGGAAGTTGAAACATTGTATCAACTATATACCTTGGTCCAGCCATAAGCTTGCCCTAGCAAACTTGCAACATTGTATAAAATATTCTGGGCCCTCCATTTCTGCTCCAGTGAGCTACAGACAGACGGGCACAGCTGTAGGCTATTTGCGCAAGTGATGAGAAGTAATCAGGTAGGCCTTTTTTATGACATTTCCACCAGGTCAGAGGGGTAATCGAACGGGAGAGAGCTGGAAAGATTTGACAAATATGCTTAGTTGAGGAGCTATTTTCATTCTCAGTGGATGTAAAAACAGACTTTGTTTACTTGCTTTTTGAGGCAAAGAAAATATTACTTTGGCTTATCTCACCATCCCTGTGAAGATTCTCCATCAGAACTAGTATCAGATCCCCCACATTTACATTTATAGGCCTACATTTGCACGCAGGCCAGGTAGCCTAGGCCTAGTTCTATGCATAGTCAGATGTGTCCTTACACAAGATTGGCTGGGTGCGCTCTGAGCGAAAGGCAATTAATAAATTGACAACTTGTAAATGCAATTTAAAGAAATTCCACTGTCATAGAGCATTAGATTCACACTTCAACACCAAAGAATATATCACCTTCCTCTGGAAACGATGTTCAGTTACTCTTTTAACCTTAGTGCTTAGAATAGCCAGTTATATGTCCACCAACCATTTTAATTTGTGTGTCTGCCCTCCAGCTCCAACTCATCCAGTGAGTGATACTGTCAGCCATCTAGCCTAATCCTACGTCACTTACAGAAACTACATTATTCATTCAAAGCGTCTGCTCTGCGTGTGTACGAGAGAGACGGAGTTTCCAAGGACAAACAGGCTCCTTCACTTTTCACCCAGGGAGATTCTCTTCACAAGCCTTAAACACTTAACATTCTTTCTTTTGTTACTTATTCTGTACTCAAAAACATCTGCATGTTTTCTGTTTGGTATGACAATTGATACAAGCACTGTCTATTGAGTATGACCTTATGAACTGACAGTTGTTCATTTTCTAGTCCTTTTGGAAATCAATTTTGCTTGATTTCAATGAATGGGATGTGTATTTTATATTTAATAGGCTATACAAAATACACACAACCTTGGGAAGACTAGTGCCCCCACTGGACCACATGTAGCCTGTGTACGGCATGTTTATGCCGGGGCGGCATGGTAGCCTAGTGGTTAGAGCGTTGGACTAGTAACCGGAAGGTTGCAAGTTCAAACCCCCGACAACAATCTGTCGTTCTGCCCCTGAACAGGCAGTTAACCCACTGTTCCTAGGCCGTCATTGAAAATAAGAATTTGTTCTTAGCTGACTTGCCTAGTTAAATAAAGGTAAAATAAAAAAATTAATATGGGTGTTTGTTTGCCATACTTAGTGCAGGTGAGTGGGCAATCCTCTCATCTAATAGAAACGATTACACCAATTTAGGCTTGTTGTTTACACGTCCGCTCCTCCCATTAAGCCCGCTGTGTGTTTACTGTTTGTTGCCGAGAGCTCAGAGCAAGTGTTTTCCATTATAAACCTATTAGATATCAAACAGTACACGCTTCCTTCATCTATCCCTCTGCCGCACTCTGCTTCATATTTAATAAGGGAGGAAGTTTGCTTTGATTCCACGCGCGCACACACTGGCAATAGGTCCCTTATGCTCTGCTCGGGAATGCTGTTTTACGTTCTTACCATTTGCATCATGGGAATGCTGTTTTACGTTCTTACCATTTGCATCATGGGAATTTTCCGCTGTCACTGCAACGCTTTGACCTTTGAGACAGCACAGGGCCCAGTGTAGTGTGTGTGTGCCTGTGCTGTGTTCTTCCTGACTCGGATTAGTGACATGCCTTAGTGTTGCCATATTTTCTCCCTCAGGTAACTTCCTCCATGTATCTTAATTGGTAGATTCCCCATACTACTACCTTGAAGAATTAAAAAAAATATCTTCACAGTGCCAGCACAGAATAACATTTTATTTTTTTGTACAGTTACTTCCAGCACAACCTGGTCTGAAACAATGTTGGTTTTGAAATGTGTAATGGCACTGTCATAACGCATCAGTCCTCTCCATTCCCACCTGACTGAGCAAGCAGACTGAGTGCCTGCCTGTTGATCCTAAGAGGAGGGTAGATTCACTGATCCACAGCCTGGGAGAGGACCCACTCCCCTGGGGGAAATCTACAGAGAGGAGAGCCCTCAGCCTAGCTACTACTATGGTGCTCTGCTCTAACTAACTAACTAACCAACACCTGGGTAAGGACAGAGGACCCTATTTCTCGCCCCCCACATCTCCCTCTTTCTACAGTCCTCCCTGTGTGTCTTTGTGTTGTCTCCTTACCTCCTGCCTGCTGACAAAGCTGTTGTCATGGAGATGCATAAGGGTCCTTCGAGGCACGTAATCTCCACACAGCAGAGAGGCTGACAGAGAGGGAAAGGGAGGGAGGGGGAAGAGAGGAGAGCCCAGACAAAAAAAGAGAGGCAAGAGAGGTAGATGAGGGATTTCTTGAGATAAGGAGGAGGGCAGATTGAGGTCTTGTTCAGATTCAGAGCTGTGCTGAGGAGGTTAGAATGTGTGCCCTGTCAATCTCACTCACTCACTGACTCACTGGGACACAGCTCAGTAGTGCAGGACCTGGGGAGTATGTCCAGCTCGGAGTGGAGCTAACTAGGAAGAGAGGAATGTGACGGGACCTGTGGAGGAGGGGTTGATCCACGGATGGAGGGACAAAGGTTATCTATTCTGGTGTCCGGCTTCATGTGACCAGTGCTGGCCTGTTGGAGCGAGGGAGAGAGCTGATATTGGTTATCTTCCTGAGATTACAACAGAAAGTGTGTTCCACTGAAATGTCATCTATGTGTACTGACTCCACAGTCACCTTTTTATAATCAAATCAAATTTATTTATATAGCCCTTCGTACATCAGCTGATATCTCAAAGTGCTGTACAGAAACCCAGCCTAAAACCCCAAACAGCAAGCAATGCAGGTGTAGAAGCACGGTGGCTAGGAAAAACTCCCTTGAAAGGCCAAAACCTAGGAAGAAACCTAGAGAGGAACCAGGCTATGTGGGGTGGCCAGTCCTCTTCTGGCTGTGCCGGGTGGAGATTATAACAGAACATGGTGTTCCAAGATGTTCAAATGTTCATAAATGACCAGCATGGTCAAATAATAACAATCACAGGCAGAACAGTTGAAACTGGATCAGCAGCACGGCCAGATGGACTGGGGACAGCAAGGAGTCATCATGTCAGGTAGTCAGGTCCTCTGAGAGAGAGAGAAAGAGAGAATTAGAGAGGGCATACTTAAATTCACACAGGACAACGGAATGGACAAGTACTCCGGATAAAACAAACTGACCCTAGACCCCGACACAAACTACTGGAGGCTGAGACAGGAGGGTTCAGGAGACACTGCCACCCCCCCCCCCCCCCCCCCGGACTGGGCCATAATAACTTGTGTCTTTTAGGTCTACTTCAGTCACCTTTTAAAATAATCTGTATCTTGTAAGCCTACTTCTTGTGTGTAAGGTTTTTAGGGCTGACCCCATTTAGTCGACTGTTCAGTTGTTAGGTCGATAACCAAGATTTTTTTTGTCGAGCGGTCGCACATTATTTTTTAAAACATTTTTCTGGTGCACAAGACACCTGTCTGATTGGTGCCTGTCTCAGTGGACTGATCCATTGTGGAGGACATGGAGATGGCACAGTCCATCACTCTAAGACATGTGATACTGACATTCTAAGTGATTTTATATTATGTAAGAATAATAGTGCAACACTAATAAATCTAATATTGATACACAGGAAACTGTTGTGTGAAAAACCCAGCAGCGTTGCATTTCTTGACACAAACTGGTGCGCCTGGCACCTACTGCCATACCTCTATTGTCTTGCCCGTTCACCCTCAGAATGGCACACATTCCATGACTCAATTGTTTCAAGACTCCTCCCCTTCATCTACACTGAAGTGGATTTAAAAAGTGACTTCAATAAGGGATTGAGAACTTTCACCTGGATTCCCCTAATCAGTCTGGTTTGGAAAAACCAAGTGTTCTTAATGTTTTGTATACTCGGTATATATCTACAGAAATACACTGAGTGTTTGTTAAATAGCCTCTCGATTCCGTGAGCACCAAGCCTCCCATATACCTGCAAAATGTTTGATGAAGCAATTTCACAAATTCAACTGTTTTTGATCTTTGCTATGCTGTAATAAAGGCTTTACAATGTATATATTTGTTTGTTAGAAGATACTCTGGTATTACTTAGAATATATTTAGTGTTAAAACTGTTCCAAATGGGCATAAAAATATTACATCACACACATTATTCTCTCTCTCCTATACCCTCTGTATTTGGGGAGTTTCTCCCATTCTTTTCTGCAGATTCTTTCAAGCTCTCAGGTTGGATGGGGAACGTCGCGGCACAGCTATTTTTGATCGCGTTCAAGTCCGGGCTCTGGCTGGGCCACTCAAGGACATTCAGAGACTTATCCTGATACCACTCCTGTGTTCTCTTGGCTGTGTGCTTATGGTCGTTGTCCTGTTGGAAGGTGAATCTTCGCCCCAGTCTGAGGTCCTGAGTGATCTGGAGCAGGTTTTCATCAAGGTTCTCTCTGTACTTTGCGCCGTTCATCTTTCCCCCAATCCTGACTAGTCTCCCAGCCCCTGCCTCTGAAAAACATCCCCCCAGCATGATACTGCCACCAGCATGCTTCACCGTAGGGATGGTGCCAGGTTTCCTGCAGACGTGATGCTTGGCATTCAGGCCAACGAGTTCAATCTTGGTTTCATCAAACCAGAGAATCTTGTTAATCATGGTCTGAGAGTCCTTTAGGTGCCTTTTGGCAAACTTGAAGTGGGCTCTCGTGTTCCTTTTACTGATGAGTGACTTCCGTCTGGCCACTCTACCATAAAGGGCTGATTTGTGGAGTGCTGCTGAGATGCTTGTCCTTTTGGAAGATTCTCCTATCTCAACAGAGGGACTCTGTCCAATCAATTGAATTTACCACAGGTGGACTCCAATCACGTTGTAGAAACGTATCAGGGATAATCAATGGAAACGGAATGCAACAGACTCTCATAGCAAAGGGTCTGAATACTGATGTAAATAAGGTACATACATACATTTGCAAAGATGTCTAAACCTGATTTCGCTTTGTCATGATGGTGTGTAGATTGGGGGGGTTATTTAATCCATTTTAGAATTAGGCTGTAACGTAACTGTGGAAAAAGTCCAGGGGTCTGAATACTTTCTGAATGCACTGTATTCATTTGTTCTTTACAACAGACTTTTTCTTTTTAGTACATTTTATAATTTATTTAGTGTTTTACACTGTTCCAAATGGTCAGTAAAAATAATATTGTAATCTAACAGCAACAGTTTGGTACGCATTATACTCACGCAGTGCTTGTTCCTATACCCTCCTTTATCTGGATATCCTGTAGTTTCTACAACTAAGTCACATGTCTTCCACACATCTGACTTCCCCTTTCCCTCCTGAGCAACCAGTAAACATTCACCCATTTCCAGTGTCTTTTTCACGTCCTCCACATCCATTTTCCTGTCACGTGTGGTGTTGGCCGGAGTCTGTTATAACCAATTTATTGATGTGATTGATAGGCGGCTATAGGGCAGGCCCTATTGGTCACGTGCACGCAATACATACAGTGGGGCAAAAAAGTATTTAGTCAGCCACCAATTGTGCAAGTTCTCCCACTTAAAAACATGAGAGGCCTGTAATTTTCATCATAGGTACACTTCAACTATGACAGACAAAATGAGAAAAAATAATCCAGAAAATCACATTGTAGGATTTTCTATGAATTTATTTGCAAATTATGGTGGAAAATAAGTATTTGGTCAATAACAAAAGTTTATCTCAATACTTTGTCATTGCCAACAAAGGGAATATAACAGAGGTCAAATGTTTTCTGTGAGTCTTCACAAGGTTTTCACACACTGTTGCTGTTATTTTGGCCCATTCCTCCATGCAGATCTCCTCTAGAGCAGTGATGTTTTGGGGCTGTTCCTGGGCAACACGGACTTTCAACCCCCTCCAAAGATGTTCTATGGGGTTGAGATCTGGAGACTGGCTAGGCCACTCCAGGACCTTGAAATGCTTCTTATGAAGCCACTCCTTCGTTGCCCGGGCGGTGTGTTTGGGATCATTGTCATGCTGAAAGACCCAGCCACGTTTCATCTTCAATACCCTTGCTGATGGAAGGAGGTTTTCACTCAAAATCTCACGATACATGGCCCCATTCATTCTTTCCTTTACACAGATCAGTCGTCCTGGTCCCTTTGCAGAAAAACAGCCCCAAAGCATGATGTTTCCACCCCCATGCTTTACAGTAGGTATGGTGTTCTTTGGATGCAACTCAGCATTCTTTGTCCTCCAAACACGACGAGTTGAGTTTTTACCAAAAAGTTATATTTTGGTTTCATCTGACCATATGACATTCTCCCAATCTTCTTCTGGATCATCCAAATGCTCTCTAGCAAACTTCAGACAGGCCTGGACATGTACTGACTTAAGCAGGGGGACACGTCTGGCACTGCAGGATTTGAGTCCCTGGCGGCGTAGTGTGTTACTGATGGTAGTGGTGGAGGACAGAGGAGCCTCTTAAAGAAGTTGTTACAGGTCTGTGAGAGCCAGAAATCTTGCTTGTTTGTAGGTGACCAAATACTTATTTCCCACTGTAATTTGCAAATGAATTCATATAAAATCCTACAATGTGATTTTCTGGATTTTTCTAATTTTGTCTGTCATAGTTGAAGTGTACCTATGATGAAAATTACAGGCCTTTCATCTCTTTAAGTGGGAGAACTTGCACAATTGGTGGCTGACTAAATACTTTTTTGCCCCACTGTACATGTTTCACGTAAAGCGAGCAAGGGTTAAAGTACTAGGGGTCAACAAATGAGGTATTTCTGTAACAGAACTTTTCAGTCAGAGAAACGAGTAAGAAACAAAATGGCTGTAATTATGTTGCAGCTTTAGCACAGCGTGATAAACACTTGCTGTGCTGTGGTGCCTGTTCACTGAAGGAGAATGGGACAACATGTGCCAGTCACAGGCACTTTTTTTGTATTGAATATTTTTTTTAAACAGCATGGTCATCGGGCTCCCTCTTGAATCATTTGTCTTAATTATTTAATCAAACTGTGCATTAAACACTGAAGCCACTGGGCTTCGAGGGACCTCTCATCTCTAGCTAACTAGCAGTCATTCTGACTGCAACATTCTAACAGTATAATTAATACATTTCATATATGCTATTGCCAAACTAATCATTTGGTTGTGTTCATGAATGTGTTTAGGTAACATTTAGAATACAATATTTTTTCATTTCAAATAACAAAATAGCATTTTCATTAGGTTTTTACTGTAGGCTATATGTAAAAACAAAACGCATTCAACTGTTCAATACATTTTATTTGTGGAGTGCCTAACTATGAAACAGAAACCATATGTGTTGGAACACAGCTTCTTTATATATATCTATATAAATTACAAAATATCCTAACCACAAAGACACACAGTCAGCAAAACTCGCAGCCAAATGATGAAAATATCAGTAGTCTAAACATGAGTAGCCTAAACAGTCTAGTTGATGACGCCTGATATGTGGCGTATTATGTCATATTGACATGCATTTGGTTGTAGTGTGTAATAGTACCTGTTTTATCTTCGTTCTGTCGATGACAGATGCATGGTGCTCATGACGACAGAAACGTTCTTTCTTGCCTTGCATTGGTATAGTGGGAGCGTTGTCTTGTCATTCTTCAGCATTGTACGGCTGTGCAACGGGAGGGCGCTCCCTTCTCGCTTTGGCCATGGTGCCAACAAGGTTTTTATTTTTCACAAGCAACTTATTCACCAGTGGAAGTGAAGTGAAGTGAAGTGAAGAAATTGTCCATGATGATGACATTCCTCTCCTTGCCAACGTAAGGTTCCACAAGCCTCGTCACCGTTTCACTTGGTGGCGTTGCGGACACCTGCTCAATTCGTAGCGTTCTGACTTGTTATGCACTTCGGATATGTAGGTTCAGGTTGTGGCTCAGAATCAGAAGAGAAATCATCAGAGATGTCATGATTAATTCCTTGCCAGCATCTGGGAACCTTTCATTCAGATCTTGTAGCTGCACTAATGCAGCATGTGCATCGATTCTTCTTGGTCTTCTTGCCATTTGTAAATTACACCACACTCTCACTGTGTACTCCTAGTAAGACGGATAAGACTGCTTGGATTTTGTGGGCTGGTATAGGGTACATACCATTTTGAGATTAGAATTAGAATATACCAATCCACTAAAATGACTGCTTTAGCAGTTCTAGTGTTAAAGCATCAGACAAGCTCAGTGCATATAGTTGATTTGATTCAAACACATAGGATGTTTTATATATGGAAAATGTAACTTTTAACAATGTTGTCCAATCAATTGGTTGAAAGTAGAGTTCGACCAATTTATGATTTTTCAACCGGTACCGATTATTGGAGGACTAAAAAAGCCAATATTTTTTTGTAGTAATGACAATTACAACAATACTGAATGAACACATTTTAACTTAATATAATACATAAATTAAATATATTTAGTCTCAAATAATGAAACCTGTTCAATTTGGTTTAAATAATGCAAAAACACAGTGTTGGAGAAGAAAGTAGAAGTGCAATGTGTGCCATGTAAAAAAAGCTAATGTTTATGTTCCTTGCTCAGAACATGAGAACATATGAAAGCTGGTGGTTCAATATTCCCAGTTAAGAAGTTTTAGGTTGTAGGAATTATGATGTGTAGACTATTTCTCTCTATACCATTTCGTATTTCATATGCCTTTTGACTATTGGATGTTTTAATAGGCACCTTGGTATTGTCAGCCTATTCTCGGGAGTTGATAGGCTTGAAGTCATAAACAGCACTGTGCTTCAAGCATTGCTAAGAGCTGCTGTTTGAATGAATGCTTACGAGCCTGCTGCTGCCTACCACCGCTCAGTCAGACTGCTCTATCATAGACTTTAATATTATTAACACAGATACCAGCCTTTGGTAATTAATATGGTCAAATCTGGAAACTATCATTTTGAAAACAAAATGTTTATTCTTTCAGTGAAATACGGATCCATAAATCTTGCTGTTACATTGACATGTTATGTCATAATTATGTAAAATTCTGGCAAATTAATGGCGGTCTTCACACAGTTCGCAACGAGCCAGGCGGCCCAAATTGTTGCATATACTCTGACTCTGCGTGCAATAAACACAAGAGAAGTGACACACTATTGCCTGCTAATATTCATTTCTTCTAACTAAATATGCAGGTTTAAAAAATATATACTTCTGTGTATTGATTTTAAGAAAGGCATTGATGTTTATGGTTAAGTACATTTGTGAAACTATTGTGCTTTTTTTCCCACGAATGCGCTTTTGTTAAATCATCACCCGTTTGCTGATTTTAATCGGTCAACCTCTAGTTGAAACAACAGATGACTTGGTCGACCAGGATTTCGTTTTTTTGTTGGACAGCCCTAAAGGTTTTACTTCTGAAGTGTAAAACTGCAGAGCTGTTTCTCTGAGTGCCCTTTGACCCTTTTGTCAGAGAGATCCATTGGAGAGGGGAGTGTGTCTGTGGGTCAAGGGTTAAGTGTGTGTGTGTGGTGTTTGACTGACTGTGAGAGACTCTGTGTGCCTGCGAGTGTGTGTGAGGCCTGAGGTATTTGTTTGGTTTAAAACAGTCTGTATGTAATATAAGGTGATTAACTGAGTGATAATGGCCTCTGGTCTGGCCTGGTCTGGCTCAACCAGCTGACAGACTGACGGCGGAGGGAGCTGTAGAGAACAGCAGGGATAACGAAGGGAGGGAGGGAGGGACCTTTAGAGAATAGCAGGGACCTGTAGAGAATAGCAGGGACCACAGTGGGAGGGAGGGACCTGTAGAGAACAGCAGTGACCACAGATTGTAGTAGCTTGGTGTCTCTGTTTTGGTTGGCTTATTTAATCATTGTAATATTTTATTAGGACCCCCATTAGCTGTTGCTGAAGCAGCAGCTACTGGGTTCCACGTGTGTAAATAGCTTCGTCTCTGGGTTCCACTTGAAGTGTATTTTAGGTTGTTTACAGTGGGTTGGATATTTTTTGTATTTTTATTTTACCTTTATTTTACCAGGTAGGCTAGTTGAGAACAAGTTCTCATTTGCAACTGCGACCTGGCCAAGATAAAGCATAGCAGTGTGAGCAGACAACAAAGAGTTACACATGGAGTAAACAATAAACAAGTCAATAACACATTAGAAAAAAAGCGAGTCTATATACATTGGGTGCAAAAGGCATGAGGTAGGCAAATGATTACAATTTTGCAAATTAACACGAGTGATAAATGATCAGATGGTCATGTACAGGTAGAGATACTGGTGTGCAAAAGAGCAGAAAAGTAAATCAGTATGAACAGTATGGGGATGAGGTAGTTAAATTGGGTGGGCTATTTACCGATAGACAATGTACAGCTGTAGCGATCGGTTAGCTGAGGTGAGGGAGATAAAAGTCTCCAACTTCAGCGATTTTTGCCATTCGTTCCAGTCACAGGCAGCAGAGAACTGGAAGGAAAGGCGGCCAAATGAGGTGTTGGCTTTAGGGATGATCAGTGAGATACACCTGCTGGAGCGCGTGCTACGGGTGGGTGTTGCCATCGTGACCAGTAGAGGTTTTAGACGTTGGCTGGCGAGGTGTGTGTAAAAAGCTAATGATTTGGGCTGAATCCTGGATGGTGAGATGTACTGTAAGTGACTGACTGCTCTGTGGATTCATTTGGTGTTTTGTTTTTTTCTGGATAAAAAAACGGACTTAGGTGGTGGGCGGGGCATTGAGCGTGGCCAGCCAATGGGAACAGGTACATTTTAGAGGCCCCATCTTCGCAATGTAGAGACATTTGTTTTTGTATGCCAATCTACTGCAATTCTACACATTTCTTCATGGAGCTTAGACATTTTTGCATTTTTAAATGAATTGTTTTTGGAATTTTGTCCACTTCTCTCCAAACTTTATCTGATTTAAAAAAAAAAAAAATTATGTTAATACTGAGATCGTATTTCCATTTGTTTGGACTCAGGTGGCCCGAAAATAAACGCTTAGGCGGCCTGCCCAAAGATTACAATGGCAGAAAAATCCCTGGTATTGAAATGTAAGGTCGTGTGGCTGTATTATGTTGTGGTTTGTCTGTGACCAACAGCATTGCAGTACCATACTAACCGTTCTTCCCTTCCTGTTCTGCAGGTGTCCTTCCCTCCTGGAATCCCAGCATCTGCCGAGTCATCAGTAGTGAGTTAGGGTGTCATGGCCGCTGGGTCCCGGACATGCAGAAATCACACCTCATAGTGCTTCCCCCAGCCAACCACTTGCAAACACACACACGGAGGAGGAGCAGGAGAAGGAGCAAGGGTGATAATGATAACCACATCCTATATGAACGGTCACATGACTGAGTCAGACGGAAGAGGAGGAGTTGAGGCCAACCAGGAGGAGCCCCAGCTGTGGCACAGGGAGATGGCGGTGGACTGCCCGGGGGACCTGGGTGCCCGTACCCTGCCTGTGAGGCGCTCTGCCCAGCTGGAGAGGATCCGTCAGCACCAGGAAGACCGGAGGAGGAAGGAGGAAGAGGGCAGGAATAGACAGGAGCTGGATCTGACCGCCTCCATACGGCTCAAGAAGCTGTCTCAGAACCCCAAGGTGGGCATCGATAACCCCACCTTCGACCCCATCGACGGCCCTGGAGGGCCACTGGGACTGCCACCCAACCTGGGGGCCCCCACTCTACTGGGTGAGTAGGACTGAATATGAGAACAAAGATATACAATATTAACTGCTCTATTAAGTGCCCGTTGTTTGGCATCAGTCTCTGGCATCAGTCTCTGGCATCAGTCTCTGGTCACTAGCCAAGATAAAGTTCTAACAAGTTGGTGGTTGTGTCCTGCTGAATTTAAAATCAACCACACTATGTAAGTATGGCAACATTACTGCTCAGATAGTGTGGTGAAGGAAGTGCCATTTTGCTTAAGTTGATCTTTTTAGATTTACAGGAGTGGGTGGGGTCCATCTAGAATTCAGAATACACCTCTAGAGCTGTCAGAACAGCATAAAGCTATTATTTAACCAGGTTAGTCTCGTTGAGAAACATCTCTTCGAGAGGCCTGGACCAAGCTGCAGCATTAACACATCAGTATCAGACAGACACATGACACCAACCAGACTAAAATGACAGCTTAATAGCCCTGACCTTGACATCTCTAGCTTTTATAATCATCCATCTATTTTCTCTCAGTACACATGTATCCTTTGTGTCGGTCTGTGGCTCTCCCCCAGTCTCTTAACCCAAGTTCACTGTTCCAAGTAGGCTTATGAATGACACAACACCCCCCTAGTCTGTAGGCCTATGGTGGGTGCATTCCTGTTCTAAAGCTCTGTGAGTGAGTGATCCTCGGGGGGGAGGGGAGGGCCCTGTGAGGGGACATTATTTAAAAAGTCTGTTCCAAAACATTCTGAACCATGCTACAATGGCTGCTCTCTCTCCCTGAGTGGCTGCCCCATCTCCCGCCTGGCCTAACGGGTCGCGTAGCCCGCCTGGCCTAGAAAAAACTATATGGAGAGAGACAGTAGGTCCTCCATCAGATGAGATGACACTAGCCTCCTAATAACATACCCCCTTTGACACACCAACCCTCTCATTATTTTGGTATTACTTACACTGGACAGATATGCCTAAAAGAGGGGTCTAGATTTGAGAGAGCTGGTAAGATTGAAGAATTTGATTTATTTTGGAGTTGTATCCCAGCTATTAATATCCTGTCTTGGCGGGCTATGCGACCCGTTAGGCCAGGCGGGCTATATGACGCGTTATTAACTTGGCAGGAAGAGTGGTAGAGCAGGCAAGAACAGCGACGGGGCAGCCATTTTGTAGCCTGGTTCAGAATGTTTTGGAACAGACTTTTTTCTTTTTTGAGTTCACTGTTCTTTTTTTTCTGCATGTGTGTGTCTTGCTTTTGTGTACTGTATTTCTATCGGTGACCTGTCAGTACAGTATATGTATGCCTGACTCACTTTCCTCCGTACAGAGTTGGAGGAGCTGCTGATGTCCCTGAAGCAGGTGCAGCACTGCCTGTCTGACGGCCAGAGCCAGGAGGACGTGGAGCTGGTGCTGCAGCTGGTCCAGAAGACTGACTTCCAGAAGGCCTTCAACATCCACAACGCTGTGGCCCAGCACATGAACAGGCCCAGCCCGCCCTTCCCACACACAGACCGTGCTCAGGGCCTGGCACACGAGGTGAGTCCTGGTCTGGAGTCAGTTTGGGGTGTTCTGATTAGAACGGTTCAGGTTAGGGTAAACTGATCATAGATCAGGGCTTATAGATCTCACAGCAGCACGTGAACCGGCCCAGCCCACCCTTCCCCACTCTTACAGACAGCTTGGGTATTTAGCAACAAAACCGACGCCTGGGCAACTATGGGACAAAACAGTGAGGGTTGGAATAGATTGTTGACAGCATGTAAACTATATTTAGTTTCCAATGTTTATTGAAAACAACATAAAGTTCCACAATAATCACTTTTCTCTCAAATACATTTGTCACAGTTGTTGAGCAGCTCACTAGCAGATTTTAGCCGTCTTAGCAAGTGTGATGTGGCAGACACCTTCAACGTTGTGCGTTATTTACCACAGAACGCATAGCCCCTCGTTGATTATTCCCTACACACACCCCGCTCCGGGCCTGGCCCAGGAGATGACACCTAGATGCTGATCTCAGTCAGTTTGGGGTATTACTACGTCAGGGTTAAGGGTAGGGTTTGCGTAGAAAGAACTGATCCTAGATCAGAAGTGGTTCAGCACATGAACTGGCTCGGGAGGGGTGCTGATCCAGAGACAGTTTTGTGTTTTGCATTAGAATGGTTAAGGGTAGGATTTCCGGAGGAGTAAGCTGACCTTAGGATCTGTTGCCTGTGGGAAACTTGTACCTGGAGTGTATTGAGTAGGTCTGGGGGAAGAGGTCGGTTTGGGGCTGGGGGGGAGAATGGTGTGGGTCTGGGGAAGGGTCTGGGGGTAGAATGAGGCAGTAGGGGTTAGTGCTCCTGTACACTCAATTTCAAATCAACCTGTGTGTCGCTCCACTGGTCTTTGGCTGAGCCCCCACCTCAGACTTCATGGAAACTAGAACAGAAGGAAATGAGAGGGATACACACTTGATCTGAGGCCAAGAGGTAAGGACTGGGGAGGGTCTGTGTGACACAATGACAGGAATATATACCACATGCACACACACTGAGACTCGCGTGCACACACTAAGATGCCCACAAGCAATCGAGGAGTTGTAGAAACTTTTGCCTGAATTAGGTAACCTTCGAGCCGTGAGTTTGATGTTCAGCAGAGTTTGTGCCGTGTATGAGGTTTTAAATGGACAGGAACCTCCACAAAGTACTTCAAATGTCTTTTTGTATGTTTTGTCCACTAATGAAGCTTGGTTGAGGAGAAAGTCTCTTTGCCTGGAATCACTGTGTTGTGAAGAAGTGTTAATGGAACACCATAATAAACTCCTGTCCTCTCATTCTTCCCATTCTGCCCCAGCCAGCAGCACAGAACAGCTCCTGTCCTCTCATTCTGCCCCAGCCAGCAGCACAGAACAGCTCCTGTCCTCTCATTCTGCCCCAGCCAGCAGCACAGAACAGCTCCTGTCCTCTCATTCTGCCCCAGCCAGCAGCACAGAACAGCTCCTGTCCTCTCATTCTGCCCCAGCCAGCAGCACAGAACAGCTCCTGTCCTCGCATTCTGCCCCAGCCAGCAGCACAGAACAGCTCTTGTCCTCACATTCTGCCCCAGCCAGCAGCACAGAACAGCTCCTGTCCTCTCATTCTGCCCCAGCCAGCAGCACAGAACAGCTCCTGTCCTCTCATTCTGCCCCAGCCAGCAGCACAGAACAGCTCCTGCACTCCGCTCGCCCCATCATTAGAGCCCAAACTAATCAAGAACTCAAACTCACTGACCTGGACTAGAAGGGAAACTCACAATAGGGCCTTGTGCACTCTCTCACTATGTCTCTCTGTCTGCCTTTCTCTCAATTCAAAGGGCTTTATTGGCATGGGAAACATATGTTTACATTGACAAAGCAAGTGAAATAGACAAGGGAAATAAATCAGAAATTAACAGTAAACATTACACTCACAAAAGTTTTTAAATAATATAGACCTTTCAAATGTTATAATGTGCAAATAGTTGAAGTATGAAAGGAAAACAAAATAAACAGATAAATATAGGTTATATTTACTACAGGTATGGTATTTGTACTCCACTGGTTGCCCTTTTCTTGTGGCAACAGGTCACACATCTTGCTGCTGTGATGGCACACTGTGGTATTTCACCCAATAGATAGGGGATTTTATCAAGATTGAATTTGTTTTAAAATCTTTGTCTGTGTGATCTAAGGGAAATATGTGTCTCTATTGTTCTACATTTGGCAGGAGGTTAGGAAGTGCACCTTGGTTTCCACCTCATTTTGTGGGCAGTGAGCACATAGGCAGACCTGGCTCTGAAGAGAAGACTTTAGCAAGGCTATGCTCACTGAGTCTGCACGTAGTCAAAACTTTTCTTAGTTTTGAGTCACAGTGGTCAGATATTCTGCTACTGTGTACTCTGTTAAGGGCCAAATAGCATTCCAGTTTGGTCAGTTATTTTTGTTGATTATCTTTTTGTTTGTGTCCTATTGGCCAGTCCTCATGTGAACCACCAGAATACTAGAGACACAAACAACACCACAGTGGGATTAGCCTTGCTCTGGAGGAGACCAATTAAGTGAGGGGTGTTTTCTGCCTGTGTCCACCCTTGTAAAACCCCACCTCCCATAGGCTTAGTGTTAGGCTTAGTAGACAGGAAAGGAAGGATTTTGTCTTGACTGGCTAAAATTGAACTTTTGTATAATTTCAGCCAGTAGTTCTGAGAGTGATGCTCGCAAGCCAAAAGTGGTCCCCATTTTATTGTGTACTACGTCATCCATTTCATATGGGGCAGGCGGGCTCAAATTTGTTGGTACCCCTCCACAAAAAACAAGGAATGCGCTATTTTCTCTGAAATAACTTGAAACTGACCAAAGCGATTTGCATCCACAATTGTTTATTCCATATTTAATAGAAATCAGACTTTGCTTTTGATTTTTTTTTATTCAACATAATATTGTAAGTAATAAAACAAATGAAAATGGTATGGCCAAAAATGATGGGACCCATAACCTAATATTTTGTTGCACAACCTTTAGAGGCAATCACTGCAATCAAATGTTTTCTGTAGCTCTCAATGAGACTTATGCACCTGTTAACAGGTCGTTTGGCCCACTCTTCCTGAGCAAAATGTTCCAGCTGTCTCAGGTTTGATGGGTGCCTTCTGCACCTGTTAACTGGCAGTTTGGCCCACTCTTCCTGAGCAAAATGTTCCAGCTGTCTCAGGTTTGATGGGTGCCTTCTGCACCTGTTAACTGGCAGTTTGGCCCACTCTTCCTGAGCAAAATGTTCCAGCTGTCTCAGGTTTGATGGGTGCCTTCTGCACCTGTTAACTGGTAGTTTGGCCCACTCTTCCTGAGCAAAATGCTCCAGCTGTCTCGGGTTTGATGGGTGCCTTCTGCACCTGTTAACAGGTAGTTTGGCCCACTCTTCCTGAGCAAAATTCTCCAGCTGTCTCAGGTTTTATGGGTGCCTTCTCCAGACAAATCTCTCCTTTCCTTTCTCTGGTCCATGTTCAGTGTGGTCCACACAATGATACCACTGCTCAGTGACTACTTCTGTCCATTTAAATCGGCTGAATGACTGGTTTACAAGATTGGAGATGTGTGTGTGTGAGATACGAATTAGTTTGAAATATCACCATAATCCATGTATTTATTATATTTTCTAAGGGGTACCAACAAATGTTTCCAGGCCATTTTAGAATATCTTTTTAGATTAAGCAATAATTCATCTATTTTCACAGCTTCTTTGCTTTATTCTATGACAAACCAAAGGCATGCAAGTATACATGATAAAATAGCTTTTAATGTCATCTCTTTTCAGGAGCAATGAAGCATTATTTCAATGAGCTGTAAGGGTACCAACACATTTGAGCACATCTGTATGTATGTTTTTGTTGCAATTTGTATGATATGTTATGAATCTAGGATCTTTAAAAGGCATCTGTAACCAATAAGAAACGCTCATTAGCATTGCAAAACATTCTGTCATTCTGCTGCGTGCCCTAATGAACATAACCCAAGCTGAACCTGGGGCCTAGGCTGTGGTTATTTTACTATTCTGCTTGCGTGGCCTGGGGCTGGGCCTGCGTGGCCTGGGGCTGGGCCTGCGTGGCCTGGGGCTGGGCCTGCGTGGCCTGGGGCTGGGCCTGCGTGGCCTGGGGCTGGGCCTGCGTGGCCTGGGGCTGGGCCTGCGTGGCCTGGGGCTGGGCCTGCGTGGCCTGGGGCTGGGCCTGCGTGGCCTGGGGCTGGGCCTGCGTGGCCTGGGGCTGGGCCTGCGTGGCCTGGGGCTGGGCCTGCGTGGGCTGGGCCTGCGTGGCCTGCGTGGCCTGGGGCTGGGCCTGCGTGGGCTGGGGCTGGGCCTGCGTGGCCTGGGCCTGCGTGGCCTGGGCCTGCGTGGCCTGGGGCTGCGTGGCCTGGGGCTGCGTGGCCTGGGGCTGAGCCTGCATGGCCTGGGGCTGCGTGGCCTGGGGCTGAGCCTGCATGGCCTGGGGCTGCGTGGCCTGGGGCTGAGCCTGCATGTCCTGGGGCTGCGTGGCCTGGGGCTGGGGCCGCTCTACAGGCTTTTGAAGGCCCATCAACAGAGCATGGATCACCAGATCTTAGAATAATTCACTTTCACCCCACAAGGAAAAAATGAAAACCAGTCAACTAAATGTTTTAACACAAACCCTATGCCCTCTAATCTGGTGAACAAATGTAGCCTATTGTATCAAATGGGTGGAAATATTGAAATACTTCAAACCTTTCTGTAGATGCGTCACTTTTTGATGCATTTCTTTGATTGGAGAGAACAGCTGTAAATCATTCATGTGTCTCAAGTTTCCGGGCGAGACTCCTATCCCTCATCTTTCTTTGACTTCCTGTGTGTTCATCTTCAGGTCCAGTCTATGGTTCATAACAGCCAAAACAAGGAGGGTTTGGAGCTCAACACCCTGCTCTCCTCACCACATGTCCAGGTGAGGCTTCCATCCATTCCTACTGGAATGACTAATGTGTCTCTGTGTAACCGCTGTGTCTCACCTGCGTCTGTGTCCCAGCATAACCCGTATCCTCCTCAGCATAACCCGTATCCCCCTCAGCATAACCCGTATCCCCCTCAGCATAACCCGTATCCCCCTCAGCATAACCCGTATCCCCCTCAGCATAACCCGTATCCCCCTCAGCATAACCCGTATCCCCCTCAGCATAACCTGTATCCTCCTCTGCATAACCCGTATCCTCCTCTGCATAACCCGTACCCTCCTCAGCATAACCTGTATCCCCCTGGGAGTTTGTTCAGGTCAGGAGTGTGTTGATTCAGCTGTGATCAGCTGTGATCAGCTCCTAATCTCTCTCCCACATCCTTCCTCTGAGTTTATACTATATGACCAAGCTGTCTTCCCCTGAGCCCTGTACACTGCTTCTGCAATGTGACCAAGCTGTCTTCCCCTGAGCCCTGTATACTGCTTCTGCAATGTGACCAAGCTGTCTTCCCCTGAGCCCTGTATACTGCTTCTGCAATGTGACCAAGCTGTCTTCCCCTGAGCCCTGTACACTGCTTCTGCAATGTGACCAAGCTGTCTTCCCCTGAGCCCTGTATACTGCTTCTGCAATGTGACCAAGCTGTCTTCCCCTGAGCCCTGTATACTGCTTCTGCAATGTGACCAAGCTGTCTTCCCCTGAGCCCTGTATACTGCTTCTGCAATGTGACCAAGCTGTCTTCCCCTGAGCCCTGGACACTTCTACCTTTCCCTTACACTCAGACTTGTCTCTGTCCCCCACATCTGCAATTAATTTTGTATTTTATTTAACTAAGTCCGTTAAGAACAAATTCTTATTTACAATTATGGCCTACCCCTGCCAAACCCTCCCCTAACCCATACGACGCTGAGCCAATTGTGTGCCACCCTTTGGGACTCCCGATTACGGCCGGTTGTGACACAGCCTGGAATCAAACCAGGGTCTCTAATGACGTCTCTAGCACTTCAATGCAGTGCCTTAGACCGCTGCACCACTCAGGAGGCCAGTGATGCTGCTGCTCCTCTGAGACACCAGGGCATGTTCAGTAGGGAGGGACGGTTTGAAACAGATTGATAAGGGAGGTACTACCTTGAATGTTTTGCTACAGTGTGCACTACTGAACATGACCCAACACACAGGAGGATGGAGGCGAGGAAGAAGGAGTGAGGTAACTAACCAGGCCTTTCTCCCCAGGGGATGATATGGCTGTTAGTCTGTTACTACTTACTGAAGGTTTCTTATATCATGTTTCTCCTCCTGGATTTTCTTCCTTCCACATGAATCAAATCCAAGTTTATTGGTCGCATAAAGAGATCTGCAGGTGCAGCGAAATGCTTGTGTTTCTAGGTCCAACCTTGTAATAGAAATACACACATAATCCAGAAAATAAATATAGGATGAGCCTTGACTAGAATACAGTGTATACATATAAAGTGGGTGAAACCGCATGTAAACATTATTAAAGGTATCAGTGTTTAATGACTCTATGTACAGCAGTCTCTAGGCTGCAGGGTAGAGTACCGGGTGGTAGCCATCTAGAACAGTCTCTAGGCTGCAGGGTAGAGTACCGGGTGGTAGCCATCTAGAACAGTCTCTAGGCTGCAGGGTAGAGTACCGGGTGGTAGCCATCTAGAACAGTCTCTAGGCTGCAGGGTAGAGTACCGGGTGGTAGCCATCTAGAACAGTCTCTAGGCTGCAGGGTAGAGTACCGGGTGGTAGCCATCTAGAACGGTCTCTAGGCTGCAGGGTAGAGTACCGGGTGGTAGCCATCTAGAACAGTCTCTAGGCTGCAGGGTAGAGTACCGGGTGGTAGCCATCTAGAACGGTCACTAGGCCGCAGGGTAGAGTACCGGGTGGTAGCCATCTAGAACAGTCTCTAGGCTGCAGGGTAGAGTACCGGGTGGTAGCCATCTAGAACGGTCACTAGGCCGCAGGGTAGAGTACCAGGTGGTAGCCATCTAGAACAGTCTCTAGGCTGCAGGGTAGAGTACCGGGTGGTAGCCATCTAGAACGGTCACTAGGCCGCAGGGTAGAGTACCGGGTGGTAGCCATCTAGAACAGTCTCTAGGCTGCAGGGTAGAGTACCGGGTGGTAGCCATCTAGAACAGTCTCTAGGCTGCAGGGTAGAGTACCGGGTGGTAGCCATCTAGAACAGTCTCTAGGCTGCAGGGTAGAGTACCGGGTGGTAGCCATCTAGAACGGTCTCTAGGCTGCAGGGTAGAGTACCGGGTGGTAGCCATCTAGAACAGTCACTAGGCCGCAGGGTAGAGTACCGGGTGGTAGCCATCTAGAACAGTCTCTAGGCCGCAGGGTAGAGTACCGGGTGGTAGCCATCTAGAACAGTCACTAGGCTGCAGGGTAGAGTACCGGGTGGTAGCCGGCTAGAACAGTCACTAGGCTGCAGGGTAGAGTACCGGGTGGTAGCCGGCTAGAGCAGTGACTAAGGTTCAGGGCAGGAAATAGAAGAATATCAGGGGGCTCTGGAAGTAAAGACTACAGGACTGTTAAAGACAGGTCTCTGTGGATGTGTGTGTTCATGGCCTATCTCTGCCTGTGTGTTTGCTTTACAAGTCACTGAAAGTTAACCTACTAAGTCTGATTGTTATCTCCAAATAAGCCTTGTCTGAGCCAGAACTGCCCATAGGGGCAGGAGCATATCTCCTGTTTCTGTAGAGTGAGGCAGCTTGATGTACAAGTGCACCCACTAGACATGATGCTAGTCTTTCACATGGCCCCCAATCCATCTCCTTAAAGCTGACTGGCAAGCAGAGAGGTGTGACTCGACCGCGGATCGAACCCCTACGTTCCAACCTCAGGCCGGACACCAAGGCCACTGAGTTGGTGTGTGAGCATATTGTAAAAGTCTAGTAGTTAACCCAGAATGTATGACTGCTCTCTGTGCATTTCAGTGTTGCTGGCCAGTGACTGTTTGGTGGAGAGAGGACAGTGAGGGATGTTGTGTTTCCTATAAAAGTGTCTAGTTAACCCAGTAATTCTGACCAGTACATCCCCTGTGTCCCCTGTCCCTCCCCAGTAGGTACTACTGGCCCATGACTGTATGGAGTCTGTGTCTTGGTGTGCCAGTCTAACCTGTGTCTTGGTGTGCCAGTCTAACCTGTGTCTTGGTGTGCCAGTCTAACCTGCATCTCTGCATCCAACCATCTAGCAGCTAGAGTCTGGTTAGTTAACCCAGTAAGGCTAACCCTATGTCCCCTGTACCTTCCCAGGCGGTGCTTCTGGCCCATGACTGTGTTGCGGAGCAGGAGATGCAGCTGGAGCCCCTGACCCCTGACCCCTGTGAGGCTCTCACCCAGTGGGGAGGGGAGACTGTCAAGATAGTCCGCATGGAGAAGGCCATGGACATCCCACTGGTGAGACTCCTTTAAAACACACCAACAGTCATGAATCATCATATGAGTAGACATAGGCTGTCTGAAAAGTCCCAGCTGTCAAATCCTCGGTTCTTCCAGTCTTTGTTTTCTCAATTCCTCTCTCAAAGCTTATTGGAGGAGAGGCTCCAAGGTCCCGCCCTTCGGGACCCCCCCTCCCAATGAGCTTTGAGAGTGTAGCGGCGAATCAAGGACGGGAGGAATCGAGGATTTGACAGCTCAGTTTTAGGCTGAGTATCTGTAAACAACTTTTTGACAACTGCTGATGTAAAAAGGGCTTTATAAAATACATTGGAATGAATGTACACTTTTCAGACAAAGCCATCATCTCTCATATCAGAAAAGTTGAATCCCTCCTGCATCTATCTCTAACTTCGGTTCCTCGCCCTGTGTATGTGCGGCAGGGTGCGACAGTGCGTAACGACATGGACAGCGTGGTAATAAGCCGCATCGTGAAGGGCGGTGCGGCGGAGCGCAGCGGGCTGCTGCATGAAGGAGACGAGGTTCTGGAGATCAACGGAGTGGAGATCAGAGGGAAGGACGTCAACGAGGTCTTTGACATCCTGGCCGAAATGCACGGCACCCTGACCTTCATCCTTATCCCCAGCTCACAGAACAAACCCCCGCCCATCAAAGAGACTGTGGTGAGTACAGACCAAACCCCCGTCCATCAGAGAGACTGTAGTGAGTACAGAACAAACCCCCGTCCATCAGAGAGACTGTGGTAAGTACAGACCAAACCCCCGTCCATCAGTGAGACTGTAGTGAGTACAGACCGAACCCCCGTCCATCAGAGAGACTAGTGAGTACAGACCGAACCCCCGTCCATCAGAGAGACTAGTGAGTACAGAACAAACCCCCGTCCATCAGTGAGACTGTAGTGAGTACAGACCGAACCCCCGTCCATCAGTGAGACTGTAGTGAGTACAGACCGAACCCCCGTCCACCAGAGAGACTAGTGAGTACAGAACAAACCCCCGTCCATCAGAGAGACTGTGGTAAGTACAGACCGAACCCCCGTCCATCAGAGAGACTAGTGAGTACAGAACAAACCCCCGTCCATCAGAGAGACTGTAGTGAGTACAGAACAAACCCCCGTCCATCAGAGACTATGGGGAGTACAGACCAAACCCCCGTCCATCAGTGAGACTGTAGTGAGTATAGACCGAACCTCCGTCCATCAGAGAGACTAGTGAGTACAGACCGAACCCCCGTCCATCAGAGAGACTAGTGAGTACAGAACAAACCCCCATCTATCAGTGAGACTGTAGTGAGTACAGACCGAACCCCCGTCCACCAGAGAGACTAATGAGTACAGACCAAAACCCCGCCCATCAGAGACTGTGGGGAGTACAGACCAAAACCCCGCCCATCAGAGACTGTGGGGAGTACAGACCAAAACCCCACCCATCAGAGACTGTGGTGAGTACAGACCAAAACCCCGCCCATCAGAGACTGTGGGGAGTACAGACCAAAACTCCGCCCATCAGAAACTGTGGGGAGTACAGACCAAAACCCCGCCCATCAGAGACTGGGGAGTACAGACACATCTCCGACCACCTCTCCTCTCAGCTTCTATCCAAACCTTGGCTGTGATGTCCGTCTGTCTGTAGCATTCACACTGTTCCAAGTTCCAATGGTTCTTAGTGGGTTGGGCAGCATGGTTCTGACCCATTGCCAATGTTGCTTTGATTCCCACATGGGCCACCACATACTGAATATGTCCTTATGAACACTACATTGTTTTGGATTATAAACTGGGTGGTTCGAGCCCAGAATACTGATTGGCTGACAGCCGTGGTATATCAGATTGTATGACAAAACATTTATTTTTACTGCTCTAATTACTTTGGTAACCAGTTAATAATAGTAATAAGGCACTTCAGGGGTTTGTGGTATATGGAAAATATAACATACGTTCTCGGGCCTTATTGCTTAATTAGAGCATCTGCTACATGACCATATTTACAAATGTGAATGTAATTCTAGAATATACAGATTAACTAGAAAAACTAAGGTAATGTCTTGTCCTCTTTTCCACCAGGTCCATGTGAAGGCTCACTTTGACTACGACCCGTCTGATGACCCCTACGTGCCGTGTAGAGAACTGGGCCTGTGCTTCCAGAAGGGAGACATCCTCCACATCATTAGCCAGGACGACCCCAACTGGTGGCAGGCCTACAGGGACGGAGACGAGGACAACCAGCCCCTGGCCGGGCTAGTACCAGGTACACTACCCTGACCCCAACCAGCCCCTGACCGGGCTAGTACCAGGCACGCTACCCTGACCCCAACCAGCCCCTGGCCGGGCTAGTACCAGGCACGCTACCCTGACCCCAACCTGCCCCTGACCGGGCTAGTACCAGGCACGCTACCCTGACCCCAACCAGCCCCTGACCGGGCTAGTACCAGGCACGCTACCCTGACCCCAACCTGGCCGGGCTAGTACCAGGTACGCTACCCTGACCCCAACCAGCCCCTGGCCGGGCTAGTACCAGGCACGCTACCCTGACCCCAACCAGCCCCTGACCGGGCTAGTACCAGGCACGCTACCCTGACCCCAACCAGCCCCTGACCGGGCTAGTACCAGGTACGCTACCCTGACCCCAACCAGCCCCTGACCGGGCTAGTACCAGGTACACTACCCTGACCCCAACCAGCCCCTGGCTGGGCTAGTACCAGGCACGCTACCCTGACCCCAACGAGCCCCTGGCCGGGCTAGTACCAGGTACACTACCCAGCCTCTACACAGATTGAAGGACTGTTAAGGAGAATTTAGCTTGGAAACCTCGGAAAGTTATCTTATGCTATTTGCAGTTTTTAGTTTTGTGTGTGTGTGTGTGTTGCTTTTTTGGCCAGGTCTGTCTTGAAAAAAAGATGTCTATCTGAATGTGACTTTTCTGGTTAATTAACGGAGAAATAAAATGCCTCCTAACAAACTGGACCAGTTTCAGGTCATCAATGTAGATCATCAGACCGTGTTTAACAACATCTCTTCTCTATGTAAATGCAGGCAAGAGCTTCCAGCAGCAGAGAGAGGCCATGAAGCAGACCATAGAAGAGGATAAAGAGCCTGAGAAGTCGGGAAAGCTGTGGTGTGCTAAGAAGAACAAGAAGAAGAGGAAGAAGCTCCTTTACAACGTCAAGCAGAATGACGGTAAAGCCAGCTCAGAAGAATTCACCAAGTACATTACACACACCCCCATGCCTTTTCCATGACCGACTGATCAGGTTATGATCCCTTACTGATGTCACTTGTTAAATCCACTTCAAATCAGTGTGGATGAAGGGGAAGAGACGGGTTACAGAAGGATTTTGAAGCCTTGAGACATGGATTGTGTTTGTGTGCCATTCTTACCCTAATGGGTCAGACAAAATATTGAAGTGCCTTTGAAAGGAGTATGACAGTAGGTGCCAGGCGCACCGGTTTGTGTCAAGAACTGGAACACTGCTGGGTTTTTCACGCTCAACAGTTTCCAGTGTGTATCAAGAATGGTCCACCACCCTAAGGACATCCAGCCAACTTGACGCAACTGTGGGAAGAATTGGAGTCAACATCCCCGTGGAATGCTTTTGACACCTTGTAGAGTCCATGCCCCACCAACTTTAAAAAATATATATATATATATTTTTTTTATTTAACCTTTATTTAACCAGGTAGGCTAGTTGAGAACAAGTTCTCATTTGCAACTGCGACCTGGCCAAGATAAAGCATAGCAGTGTGAGCAGACAACAAAGAGTTACACATGGAGTAAACAATTAACAAGTCAATAACACAGTAGAAAACAAAGGGGGAGTCTATATACAATGTGTGCAAAAGGCATGAGGAGGTAGGCAAATAATTACAATTTTGCAGATTAACACTGGAGTGATGAATGATCAGATGGTCATGTACAGGTAGAGATATTGGTGTGCAAAAGAGCAGAAAAGTAAATAAATAAAAACAGTATGTGGATGAGGTAGGTGAAGAAGGGTGGGCTATTTACCAATAGACTATGTACAGCTGCAGCGATCGGTTAGCTGCTCAGATAGCTGATGTTTGAAGTTGGTGAGGGAGATAAAAGTCTCCAACTTCAGCAATTTTTGCAATTCGTTCCAGTCACAGGCAGCAGAGTACTGGAACGAAAGGCGGCCAAATGAGGTGTTGGCTTTAGGATGATCAGTGAGATACACCTGCTGGAGCGCGTGCTACGGATGGGTGTTGCCATCGTGACCAGTGAGCTGAGATAAGGCGGAGCTTTACCTAGCATGGACTTGTAGATGACCTGGAGCCAGTGGGTCTGGCGACGAATATGTAGCGAGGGCCAGCCGACTAGAGCATACAAGTCGCAGTGGTGGGTGGTATAAGGTGCTTTAGTGACAAAACGGATGGCACTGTGATAAACTGCATCCAGTTTGCTGAGTAGAGTGTTGGAAGCCATTTTGTAGATGACATCGCCGAAGTCGAGGATCGGTAGGATAGTCAGTTTTACTAGGGTAAGCTTGGCGGCGTGAGTGAAGGAGGCTTTGTTGCGGAATAGAAAGCCGACTCTTGATTTGATTTTCGATTGGAGATGAGGCTGTTCTGAGGGCAAAAGGGGGGTGCAACTCAATATTAGGAAGATGTTAGTAATGTTTTGTACACTCAGTGAATATTGCAGGTGTCGTGCAGTTATTTGATTGCAGTTTAGGATGGCTGGTGCCGTGTGTGGAGTGCGTAGTCTCTTAGTCCCACTCCCCATGGACCAGATGGCTGGAAGTAGAGCGTGGTAGAGTGCTGTAGCAGAGATGTTTGCAGACTGGTGTAGAATGAACCTAATATGGGTACCCTGGGCCCGTATTCAGTGTCTCAGAGTAGGAGTGCTGTTCTAGGATCAGTTTTGTATTTTAGATCATAGTGTATGAGATTATATTGGGAACGGAGATCCTAGATCAGCACTACTACTCTGAAACTCTTGGTGAATATGAGTCCTGGTTGCTGGGGGGGCTGTTTTGTCTCTGGTTCTGGAATGTGCGGACTGTGCTTGTTTTAATGCTTATGCATTATGCATGTGAAGTTATTCACACTTACTCTTCCTTTATCACTATTGACTGTTACTCATATCTCTTATACCCCGGGTTACTATTTTATAACCTGAGCAAAAAATAGCCCTAGTAGTCGTAGGCCTGAGAAAGAGAGATCACTTACTTTAGCCAGCTTTAGCCAAAAGACCATGTACTATGCAAGTTAGTATTGTCACTTTAATGGGCTGTGGTTGGAATGACCCCAAGATATAGTAGAAGAAATGACAAGAACAGGATAAATGTTGACGGTTCAACTAAAGGCCTTTCTCAGGCTCAAGTCTTTTTCATTATACCAAGACAGGAATAGTGTTTGAAATTAAACTAAAACTGTCTTGTTCCTGCTTTGTCTGTATCTCTGCTGCTCCCCAGACAACGACAGTGAGGAGATCCTGACCTATGAGGAGATGGCGCTCTACCACCAGCCAGCCAATCGAAAGCGACCCATCGCCCTGATTGGTCCTCCCAACTGTGGGCAGAACGACTTGAGACAGAGACTGCTGTCCAGCCAGCCAGACAGATTTGGGGGAGCAGTCCCACGTAAGTGTCAAATTGATCAAACGTTTATTTTCAAGGGTGAACTTTCCCCTTGAACTGCACACCTCAGTGCTCCCTGAAGGCTTTCCTCAAACTCTCTTGGATTCACTGTACATGTATTATCAGGCTGATCTATGTAGGTACTAGTCCATTGTCAAACATCAGGTACTGCGCCGGCTGAGGGACGAGCTTTGCGTAGGAGTGACGCCAGACAATGGGTACTAGGTAATGATGCACTCATATGACCTTTTTGGCCGATACGATATCCAATATTTTCCTTGACAAAAAAAAAACAATACCGACATTTAAAATTTGAGCGGCCTTTTAAGCATTCTAGTACAGTTAAATAGTTAACACACACATGGACGCAGTGGTCTAAGGCACTGCATCTCAGTGGAAGAGGTGTCACTACAGTCCCTGGTTCAAATCCAGGCTGTATCACATCTGGTCGTGATTGGGAGTCCCATAGGGTGGCGCACATCGTCCGGGCTTGGCTGGGGTAGGCTGTCATTGTAAATAAGAATTTGTTCTTAACTGACTTGCCTAGTTAAATAAAGGTTACACACACCACACTGACCAAATAATTATTTTGTTAGCAATTACGTATGTCCCCATTACCAGTAAAACATAATCAAAACCTATTTCTTTATCTTACTTGCTGTGCTGTTTCGTTGTTCATTTGTTTCATTCTCAACCAGGATTTCTATGGAACACGGTTGGGTCTTTGCTGTCAAAAAAGATGCACGTCAAATAACACTATGATGTGTCATGTAAGCTTGTTGACCAATCAGGACCTGAATATGACTGCATGTAACATAACACTATGATGTGTCATGTAAGCTTGTTGACCAATCAGGACCTGAATATGACTGCACGTCACATAATAATTTAACTCGTTCATACATTTTGCACGTAGTTATTACACATTGATTACATTATCACTCGTATTTCATATGTCACAACGATTCATCAATACTTATGCTATGATGCTGGTAAAGTTGTCTCGGACACCTACAGTGCTGGTCATTATAAAAATGATAAGCTAACTAATGGATGAAAACAATGTTCTTCTCCAAAAACATAGCAAAATGACAAATCTGTTTCAGTAGCTTATAGTTAGCTAGCTAACTATATAGCTAGGTGTCATCTAAAATAACCCTAACTTATAAGACAGTTCTTGTTTGATTAATGGTCGGACCCATCTATGTGAAGCTAGCCACAATAAGGATTAGCCACAATAGTGGACTATGCGGTTAGCCTTCAAAATAAGTTTGTCATTGACGGTGATGCATATGAATACAAATAGTAAAATTATGCCATAATTGAATAGATCATGCTAAATGAGGTTGGAATGTTATATAAAATCAACAGAAGACAATTTGTTAATTTGACAAAAATCTGAATGTATTATACTTTAGAATTTCATTGGGAATTTCATTGGGAGTATACTTATTTCACTGTTTGTGGATCAGTGAAACCCAGAGAACATTAGCATCGTAGCTCTTATCGCGGGACTCAAACAACTGTGAATTGAGACACATTTATTGTCAACCTATGTGTATTGAAAACTATTCCTGAGGAAAAACAATACTGCGTGGATGTCACAGAGTCTGATAACTCTGAGGAGGAGTATCGAGTAGACTGATACCCCGTTTCATTGCTCCCCAATCATTAGGTAAAGCTATACAGTGCAATATGAATGTCAATACACCCAATAGGTTGACTGGGGAGGTGATGTCACAGTCCCGCGATAAGAGCAACACCACTAATATTTGCATAAACTCTTAACAGTTGTGTTCTGTGGGTGTCACCGAGTAGACTTTTACCCCATTTCACATTTCAACCTTGTTTAACATTATCTAGTCTAAATATGGCATGATTCCACCAATTGTAACCTTCTGCATTACTTTCAAATAGGTACTTTTATTTTGAGGAGATCCTGACCTATGAGGCCACTATTGTGCCTAATCCTTATTGTGGCTAGCTTCACAACACATAACCCGGTCCGGTCGAGCCTCACGAGCCAGATGAAGCTAGCTGGCTGCTTATAACGTTAGCTTTGGGCTCGCTAGTGTTAAGGGTTGCATCAATCGAATCTAGTATCAGGATAAGTATGACACGTGAGTCACCGAATTGTATACTATGTATTTTTTATTAGATAAGCAATAAGTGGTAAATGCAATTTTTGTATATACTGTCACACCTCGCAGGGCAAACAGAGAACTGACTTGTTCCTGACAAAGATATTGTAATATACTCTTGACAGAAGTAGTTCCTGCCTCCGAGCCGGCCTGTCAGAGTAGAGACTGGGCGTGGTTTAAACTCACCCAGCCTATCATTAATTGTTGGCGCACGAGCTGGTCCCAGCCTCCTAGGCGCTTCAGCGGTCAGTCGTTGTAGTTGTGTAGAATATCTATACGCTCACACACTCAATACAGTTATCTCACACCTGGCTCCTGTTATCTAACAAAAGACCGTTTGTTCTCGCAACACTACATTCTGAATGTGCCCCCACAACTCATTGCACAGGTCCTGTCTTCATGTTATTCTGTATTTTTCCATCACGAGAAAGGCCCATGGCCCTGAAACTGTTAACAATGTCTCAAGTCAGCTATGTTGCATAACACATATACCCACACAAGCCAACAGCAAATAATATTCCATCACATATGATATGGTAAGGGCTATAGTGTATAACACAGAACCTCACACTAGCTATTTATTTTCATGAACTGAAGTTCAATTGGTGAACAACAAGTGACTACCTAGCTAATACTTATTCACAAGAATTCATAAATCATTGCTAAGGATAGTAAAAATGACTGCAGTTTCTACTGGTCATTGTTTTCAGGCTGGTTGTATTGGTGCTACCTTGGTACCAAGCTAAATCTAGCTAGCTACCCCAGAAGTTTCAGTCGAACAAATAATACTTTATTACCATTGCGGTATTGTAAACACATTGTTCGTGGTTGCTTGTTTGCAGACGTTTTTGTACAGCTTTGACAGTGCTACTGATAGTAGTGGTGGCGCTTGGCTTGCACGTGTAAATTCACAACATTCTACAATAGAACTGCTATTTGACGTGTCAAATTAAAAGCTTATTTAACTTGTCAAATATATTATTTGACACGTAAAGACCCAAATGGCCTTCCATAGTATGTCGTGAAGCTATTGCTGTGTAACTTGGTAGGGCAACATTTGAAAAATAGCGCACTTGGTAACGTTAATGTGTACCGGTCCTCGACCAGTCACGAAAGCCAACATCACCCACGACAGAGAACGGTTGAATATCTTGCCGTTAATGGATTTCGCCTTTGAGTTGTCTTGCTGAAATTATCTTATTCTTTCAAATGACTGCTCGACTTGATGACTGCTCGACTTGATGACTGCTCGACTTGATGACTGCTCGACTTGATGACTGCTCGACTTGATGACTGCTCGACTTGATGACTGCTCGACTTGATGACTGCTCGACTTGATGACTGCTCGACTTGATGACTGCTCGACTTGATGACTGCTCGACTTGATGACTGCTTGACTTGATGACTGCTCGACTTGATGACTGCTCGACTTGATGACTGCTCGACTTGATGACTGCTCGACTTGATGACTGCTCGACTTGATGACTACTCGATAGGTTAGGAATGCTGTGTTGCAGTGTAGAGCAAAATTTTACATGACGTCATTTATAAAAACCTTAGCCAAATACATTAACCCAGTTTTTCACAATTCCTGACATTTAATCCTAGTGAAAATTCCCTGTCTTATGTCAGTTAGGATCACCGCTTTATTTTAATAATGTGAAATGTCAGAATAATAGTAGAGAGAATTATTTATTTCAGCTTTTATTTCTTTCATCACATTCCCAGTGGGTCAGAAGTTTACATACACTCAATTAGTATTTGGTAGCATTGCCTTTTAAATTGTTTATCTTGGGGCAAATGTTTTCGGTAGCCTTACACAAGCTTCCCACAATAAGTTGGGTGAATGTTGGCCCATTCCTCCAGACAGATCTGGTGTAACTGAGTCAGGTTTGTAGGCCTCCTTGCTCACACATGCTTTTTCAGTTCTGCCCACAAATTTTCAATAGGATTTAGGTCAGGGCTTTGTGATGGCCACTCCAATACCTTGACTTTGTTGTACTTAAGCCATTTTGCCGCAACTTTGGAAGTATGCTTGGGGTCATTGTCCATTTGGAAGGTCTGTAAGCAATTGTTGTAAAAATTACTTGCCATGCACAAAGTAACCGACCTAACCGACCTGCCAAAACTATAGTTTGTTAACAAGACATTTGTGGAGTGGTTGAAAAATGAGTTTTAATGACTCCAACCTAAGTGTATGTAAACTTCTGACTTCAACTGTACATTATATAGGTACAGTGGGGCAAAAAGTATTTAGTCAGCCACCAATTGTGCAAGTTCTCCCACTTAAAAAGTTGAGAGAGGCCTGTAATTTTCATCATAGGTACACTTCAACTTCAACTTGACAGACAAAATGAGGGGAAAAATCCAGAAAATCACATTGTAGGATTTTTAATGAATTTATTTGCAAATTATGGTGGAAAATAAGTATTTGGTCAATAACAAAAGTTTATCTCAATACTTTGTTATATTCACTTTGTAGGCAATGACAGAGGTCAAACATTTTCTGTAAGTCTTCACAAGGTTTTCACACACTGTTGCTGGTATTTTGGCCCATTCCTCCATGCAGATCTCTTCTAGAGCAGTGATGTTTTGGGGCTGTTGCTGGGCAACACGGACTTTCAACTCCCTCCAAAGATGTTCTATGGGGTTGAGATCTGGAGACTGGCTAGGCCACTCCAGGACCTTGAAATGCTTCTTACGAAGCCATTCCTTCGTTGCCCAGGCGGTGTGTTTGGGATCATTGTCATGCTGAAAGACCCAGCCACGTTTCATCTTCAATACCCTTGCTGATGGAAGGAGGTTTTCACTCAAAATCTCACGATACATGGCCCCATTCATTCTTTCCTTTACACGGATCAGTCGTCCTGGTCCCTTTGCAGAAAAACAGCCCCAAAGCATGATGTTTCCACCCCCATGCTTCACAGTAGGTATGGTGTTCTTCGGATGCAACTCAGCATTCTTTGTCCTCCAAACACGACGAGTTGAGTTTTTACCAAAAAGTTATATTTTGGTTTCATCTGACCATATGACATTCTCCCAATCTTCTGGATCATACAAATGCTCTCTAGCAAACTTCAGACGGGCCTGGACATGTACTGGCTTAAGCAGGGGGACACGTCTGGCACTGCAGGATTTGAGTCCCTAGCGGCATAGTGTGTTACTGATGGTAGGCTTTGTTACTTTGGTCCCAGCTCTTTGCAGGTCATTCACTAGGTCCCCCCGTGTGGTTCTGGGATTTTTGCTCACCGTTCTTGTGATCATTTTGACTGTTTGAGGTTGTGGACAGGTGTATTTTATACTGATAACAAGTTCAAACAGGTGCCATTAATACAGGTAATGAGTGGAGGACAGAGGAGCCTCTTAAAGAAGAAGTTACAGGTCTGTGAGAGCCGGAAATCTTGCTTGTTTGTTATTGACCAAATAATTATTTTCCACCATAATTTGCAAATAAATTCATAAAAAATCCTACAATGTGATTTTCTGGATTTTCTTTTCTAATTTTGTCTGTCATAGTTGAAGTGTACCTATGATGAAAATGACAGGCCTCATCTTTTTAAGTGGGAGAACTTGCACAATTGGTGGCTGACTAAATACTTTTTTGCCCCATTGTATATGCACGTCAGCTTTGACATGGGTTTTGCACATTGGCGTTAAACTAGACATTAGGCCGATACAGTTTTTGTCATTTTTAGCTAATATCATCCGATTCTGATATGTTCGCCGATATATTGTGCATCCCTTGTACTAGGTAGTAAAGATTCTAGATGTTTTAGGGGCAATACCATCTGGTCAATGAGAATGTCTTTGTACTGTAGGGAGTAAATATTTATCAACACATTTAGAGGGTATAGAATTTGATCATTTGTATCCATTCCAGATATGGTTTTTCAGTCAATGTCTGTTGTATCCCTTCCACGCTCCTGTTCTTGTTTTGTTTTTTTAAGCAATAAAAATGTCAATCATTTGTTTTATTTTTGCTTATTCCAGACACGACACGGAACAGGCGTGATGTAGAGGTGAGTGGGAGAGACTACCACTTTGTCTCCCGCCAGGCCTTTGACATGGACGCCACTGCGGGGAAGTTCATTGAGTCCGGAGAGTTTGAGAAGAACCTGTACGGAACCAGCACTGACTCTGTCCGCCAACTCATCAACATGGGCAAGATCTGCCTGCTCTGTCTGCACACACAGGTGAGGGGGAGAGTGATTGGTGGGAAGGAAATAATATAGAGAGTTGAGAGGGAGAGGAGGCCAGACAGAGAGGGAAAAGAAAAGGTATTATAAGAGAACGTAAATTGTCTGTGTTGCTGCCGTGTCTGACTGGGAGTTCTCTCCATCCTCTCTCCAGTCGTTGAAGACTCTGCGTAGCTCAGATCTGAAGCCTTACATTATCTTCATCGCTCCTCCCTCCCAAGAACGGTTGCGAGCCCTCCTGACCAAAGAGAGCAAGAACCCAAAGGTACAGAATCCTTCGAACACCACATCTGTTTTCTCCATCGTTTTGACCCCGAAGGGTCCTGTCTGTCAGTAAGATTGGTTTACTAAGCCTTGGTCAAGCTCATCCACTTGACATCTAGCAATCAATCATTATTCGAATGTATTTTCTAAAGCCCTTTTTACATCAGCAGTTGTCAGTGCTTTGCAGATACCCAGCATAAAACCCCAAAGAGCAAGCAATGTAGAGGCAGAAGCACAGTGTCTAGGAAAAACATCAAGCTAACCTGGGGAAACATGCTGTGTTCCTTCTCTTATCCCCAACCCTTTCTCTACATCAGCCAGAGGAGCTGCGTGACATCATCGAGAAGGCCCGTGAGATGGAACAGAACTTTGGCCACCTGTTTGATGCAGCCATCGTGAACACAGACCAGGACAAGGCCTATCAGGAGCTGCTGAGGCTGATCAACAAACTGGACACAGAGCCACAATGGGTCCCCTCCTCTTGGCTACGCTAGGGGCCAGGGCAGTATAACACACCCACAATGCTAACCTGACTAGAGCCCTGTAAAATCTGCAATGCACAGAAAGTGAACGGAATCACAGAATCAATACATTGAAACATAATTCAACAATATGCTAACATTTATTGAACTTTGTAGGCAATCAACTAAATGTTTTGAAAATGTATTAATTTTCCCACGTTTATCATAAGACGTGAACAGAATGCATCAGTGATTCTTATTTCCTGTAAGTTTCTGAATAAGCAAATATAATTCCTCGTCTGTATGTGCAGTGCGTGCGTTTACCACTTTGTGTAGCCATTAGCAATGATGCTAATGAAAAGTCTTCTGGTAGATGGAAAGGCTTTCCCAAAAACCTTCATTTAAATGTTAACTACAAAGTAGCCTATGCTGACCTGGCAGAATGATATTATTTGCATCAATCCAGTGGGTGTTTGTTTTGCAAACTCTGTCATCGCATGCGAGCTACAAAAACACTGCTAAACAACAGCCTCTTGCTAGCACTGGAATTAAAGGGTAACTACACCCGAAAATGAACATTTGAAAAAAAAAATCCTAGACATCAAAAGTGGTCTCCAGATGTGGTTTGAGCATCCAATTTAGTTGTTTTATATTTTAAACAGTGTGATTTTGAGAGTGAAAACCTGGAAAAACAAGGGGAAATGGAAATCTGGAAAAACTAAAAGGAGAAAACGGTATTGGGGAAAAACTAAATGGAATCCTACAGAATTTTTTTTTTTTGTGTTAAAAAATGTATAGGGCCCTACCTGACACACACACCCAACGCTGAAGATTTGCCTAGACTCAATTCTCCAACCACAGTCTCTGTGTGAGACTGGAGGTAGATCCTCAATCACCACAAGCTGAAGATGAATGTTACAGTTACAGTTCTTATCACTATTATGCTGAACTGAACTCTTCTATTCACTTCTGAGACTCCCTGGGGAAATGAATTTGAGCTATTATTGCTCTGATAATTTGTCCTTTTTCCTTCTTTTTTTTGTTTCTGTATTTCTCTTCACTAAATTAACTATTCACATTCCAGGTAGGAAGTATGTAAAGATGTGGCACTTGTGGCAGAAATATAATTAATGCTTCTATCCTGCTTTTGATCATTATTTATAATTGTAAATATATTGTATTTTAAATAAGTTTTCAAAGATGAAGAAGAACCCATAGCTTCTATGTATGACATATTATTATCCAGTCAGTGAATGTCTCTCCTACATTACACAGAGGTTGTTGTACCCATGCTCTGTCCGTGTGTGAGTTCAGGTGTGTCTGTGTTCTCTAATGTCGAACTGACATCACTCCGCCATAGTCGTGAGTGTTGGCAGTAAGGTGCCTCTGATCTCTAACATAGCAGATGGGAATGGGATTAGGCTACTACAAGTATCATCATGGATGGGATTTGTTCACCTAATGAAACTATCTGTGAGGTGATCACACCCAGGTGTCGGATTACATTATCTCAGCATCTGGGCTCTCTTTCCACTGGAGCAGCCCTGGTTTCAAGTACAATTTGAATAATTTCAAATACTTTAGCTGTGCTTGATTGAACAATAGAATAGTCCCACACGTGCAAACCCTACCCCCATCTGGCACTCCAGGTACATGAAAGCAAAACCTGAAAGTATTTGAATTATTCAGATGCTATTTGAACCCAGGTCAGCACTACCCTACAGCACAATGCTGGAGGTTTATCTAACTGGTGTTTTGACATAACAATAATTAGATCTGAGAGGTGCTTAAGAGTCACTGCCTCATTCTAATCTACTTGCCTTATACCCCTTTCAAACTATCGTGCCAATCAACACTACTGTGCTGGCTCTGATATTTTCTTTTCACATTGTCCTCCAGCATGGTCTTAAACTATGGTGGGTCATAACCAGGCCAGTTCTGCTCATTTTGGATCGGCTCAGTACTAGAGGATAATAAAATAGCCCTAACACCACCTCTCACTTCTACCCAAGCGCTATAGGGTGTATTTATTACGTTTTGCAACAGAAACCATTTACCGGTTTAAGAACCAAATGGTACTAAATGGGGAGGGACCTACCTGAATTTGTCCAATAGACATTTTGTCGTTCCAAAGCGTTTTCCGTTTGTAATAAATGGTTTCTGTTGCTAAGTGCTTTGCAACAGATTAAACATTTTACAACAGAATCAGCGTAAATAATATACCCCTGGTCATAACTAAATACAAAAAACTGTCCTGTCCAGAATCCCAGGATTTAAAGCAACATTTATGATAATGAAGAAAGATTATTAGAGGTGTTTAGAAGTTTTGACACTAAACCCTCCTGGGGTAGTTTTAGTTTTATCTCAGTATTCATCATGTATAGCTCCTGTGCTACTCTGTAGGAGTGTAACCATAGTGAATGTAACCAGTACTATTCTATTCACAGAAAACACTAAAGAGTATCTGAGCACCGCTGTCTGTGGGATTATATTAAATGCATTTTCTAATTCACTGAGATTCATTATGAACGATCCATCTATGCTGTATTTTTAATCTGATGGTTTTCACCACAGGTTATATTTTAAATTTGTGACATACATCTGTGTTTTGTTTTCAGAGGTGTTACTGAAATGGGTCTGTGAAATGAACTTGAACGAACCGATAAGCCTAAATGCGGGGAAAAATAGCCTACAATTACATAAAAACTGTTTGTATGTTTGTTGCATGTGGTGATGGTATGTTCATAGGAGCTCGTGTGTGTGTGTGTGTGTGTGTGTGTGTATAGAGGCAGGACTCACTGAAATGCAGGCAAGTATTATCTCTAGTAGACACAATGGGGAAACGGTCTTAACAAAGATCTGTTTCACATATTATAACACCATTTTAATTTGGGTTATTATTGATGATATTGTGGTGTCTAGATATTTGACATTGATATATATGTAATGTTAAAAATAGATGTATTATGTACAGAGTAATGCACTTGTAGAATGATCACTCTGCCACCCTTCCATCCCTTCATATTGCTTCTGGAACCAGAACTGAGGTTCTGCTGGTACTGTCTCCATGACCCCCTCAATTCAAGCCTGATCCCAGATCTGTTTGTGTTCTACCCAACTATTTCTGTCATGTATGCCATAGTCAGAGGAGTTTGTAACAATTTGCTTTAATCATTGTCTCCGAGTTGGAGAACAGATCTAGGACCTTGTCATCCCTGTCCATATAATATTATTCATTATATCTCTTCAGTCTGTGCAGTACACACCTTGTGTAGATGTTGAGCTGTTTATTGGAAGTAGAGTTGTTGAATGTAAGGTTACTATATTATAAAAAAACGTTTTTATTCCTGTAGATCTGTTTTTGTAGGAATTATTCATGTGAATTAAAGACCAGATTGATAGAAGTAGTGTTTGGTTCTTTCATTTCTTCAGCACTGTTCTCTATTGCTCCTCTAATGTTCCTCAAGGAAGGAAAGAGGGAGGCAGATGACACATCAGACCAAAGATTTGAATACCCTACTCCTTGAAGTTTGCCCTTTAGTGTGTGTACTTTACTGTATTTATACTTGGGATATCGCTTTGCAACAGTAAAAGTTCACAAATCACTGCAGGACGTCTAACATGTTGTATTTAACCTTTATTTAACTAGGCATGTCAATTAAGAACACATTCTTATTCACAATGACTGCCTACCCCGGCCAACGCTGGGCCAATTGTGCGCCGCCCGCCCTATGGGACTCCAGATCACAGCCCGTTGTGATACAGCCTGGGTGTCTAGTGACGCCTCTAGCACTGAGATGCAGTGGCTTAGACTGATGCACCACTCGGGAGCCCCTTTCTGAATCATGTTCATGCCATTTTTATTGTGTAATACTGTATGTAAGTGGTCAACTCAATGTGAAAGACTAATCGATCTACCAGTATGTCCAGTATTTATTAACTTGCTTCAAAACACTCAGAGCGACACCTTGTGGGGAAAAAGAAAACTACTAATTTAAGTGGAAACACTATCAAATTTTTTTTTTTTTTTTTAAGGTTTCCAGTTCCGCTTCCGGGTCAGATCGCATGTTCGCGCATGCTGATGAAATAGTTGAATTCGATCTTTGAATTTGTTACTTTTTGAAATTACTATAATTTTAATGTAACAACTTAAGGATATAGTTAAATTTCAAGATTTGGATATATCTGTAGCTATAAGGTGAGTACTTAACGTCTGAGTGTTATGTTCTGAATGAATGAATAACTGTTGATGAACGCATGAGACTCAGCAAAGCAGCGTTAACTAGCTAGCATATTCATCTGGCTATCCTATCCAGCTGATCCTCTTCTATACATTATCAGTAGCTAGCTGATGGGGCTAACTAAAAAATAATAGCTGAACTAGAAGCTAACTAACGTTAGCTAAAAAAACTTGTAGCTGAACTAGAAGCTAGCTAACTAACGTTAACTTGCTTGCTACTGTAGCTAGCAACCTTTACTATAAGGTTGCTAGCTACAGTAGCAAGCAAGTTGTCCTTATACAAGTTAACATATACTCATCCTTTAGTTAGCTAGCTTCTAGGCCAGCTACAAATTCTATGATAATTTGCTGTATAACGTTAATGGTCTGCCTCTTTCAAGCATTACCGCCTGTGCCATAAAGGTCCAGACCTCAGAGATGACATAGGGTAGTGGCTACAGGCAGAATGAGAATACAATAACTAGCTACTATCCTCTGCAATATACTTTATGGTATCCTCTCGTCCACACAGAGTGAAGAATGCCGTCATTCAGCTGTAGATTCTACCAGCACAGGTTTCCAGAGGTGGAAGATGTGGTGATGGTCAACGTGCGCTCCATCGCAGAGATGGGCGCCTACGTTAGCCTGTTAGAGTACAACAACATCGAAGGCATGATCCTGCTGAGCGAGTTGTCTCGCAGACGTATCCGCTCCATCAACAAACTCATCAGGATTGGACGCAACGAGTGTGTGGTCGTCATCCGAGTGGACAAGGAGAAAGGTGAGAGGAAGAGTCCTGTCTATGTGGATGTGATGGCTTGTTTTGTAGCCTGGTCCCAAGGATTGATGGTTCATTTCCCTACTCTCTCTCTGTAGGTTATATTGATCTGTCCAAGAGAAGAGTTTCACCCGAGGAGGCAATCAAGTGTGAAGACAAATTCACCAAATCCAAAACGGTATGTTGTCTAAGTCCTCACATCTCCATGTTCATAGTGTAATATCTCTACCAGCTAGTACAATGTCATCTTTTGCCTTTGGCTGAAAATGCAGAAGGGCTGGTTATGTTAAATTATAGTACTTTTAAATGTGTTGTCAAATTATATATATATATGTACTCAAATATTTTTGCCGGTAAACCTAGACCTGTGTCTTCTGTCATGACTTTGGGTCTTTGAAAAACGCAATATAAATATGTAATATTATTGATATTACTATGACAGGTGTACAGCATATTGAGGCATGTGGCTGAGGTTCTGGAGTACACTAAGGAGGAGCAGCTGGAGAGCCTGTTCACGCGCACTGCCTGGGTGTTTGATGAGAAGTACAAGAGGCCTGGATACGGAGCCTATGATGTCTTCAAACAGGCTGTGGCGTGAGTACTGACATCGTGGTCAGGGTTGGTGGAGGGGATTCTCTTGTTGAGATCCACAAAATTATTTCCTAGTTCCAATGTGTTGAAAACAGCGAAGTTCTGTAACTAGATATGGAAGAAAATGGTTCTAGAGCAGATCCACACCAATAGACATATTATTTGGCTATTGCACTGGATGTCCCAGGGTTGAATGTGTTAATATGTCTGTTTTGGCCCTCAGGGACCCAGCCATTTTAGATTGTCTGGACCTGACAGAGGAGGAGAAGGCTGTGCTCATTGACAACATCAACAGAAGACTCACACCACAGGCTGTCAAAATCAGAGCAGGTATGCACATGCTGTACAGTACACCTAAAGCTTACCTGTCTACTTGTACATCATTTACATAGCAGTAGCTTGATGAGTTTTGATATAGTATGATAGAATAATATTTTATTCTAACATATTACTAACACGTCTCCCTCAGACATTGAGGTGGCCTGCTATGGCTACGAAGGCATTGATGCTGTCAAAGAAGCATTGAGGGCGGGGCTAGGCTGCTCCACAGAGGCCATGCCCATCAAGGTCAATAACAACAACAAACACCCCTCAACAGTCTGTTTTTCTGAACCCAGATTAGACATAGTATAGTCCTAGACTAAAAAAGCATGAATTAAAAGTGACTTCTAGTCCAAGACTGGGCTTAATCTGTGTCCGGGAAAACGTTTGTATCACAACAACATAGTCCAACACATGATTTATCCCTTATAAACCTGTGTCTTCTGCTCTCTGACAGATTAATCTGATAGCGCCGCCGCGCTATGTCATGACTACCACCACGCTGGAGCGCACGGAGGGTCTCTCTGTCCTCAACCAGGCCATGGCTGCCATCAAAGAGAAGATCGAGGAGAAGAGAGGAGTCTTCAACATCCAGATGGATGTCAGTGCAATAGGATGCAACTTTATTGTCCAATTTGCAGCTGAAATATTTTTTGCTGTCTTTTGATGCTACAGGAAGAGAGGGGAAATGGGAAAGACTAAGCTTGGTTGGGGTGGGGTGGTGGAGGTTTCATGGAAACTTTCTTGAAAACCCCTGCCAAACAGTTGTGGCCAAATATACTGTCACTCTTGTACTTTTCATAAATAATCATCTATTTTTTCTAAAATAATTGGAAATTGGAAAAAATTGGTTGTCGCCACATCTTATTGGCTTTTCAACATTGCAGAACCAATTTAATTGTTAACTTACTTTTACAATTTGAAATTGAGAAAATAAAAACAAATGGCATGGGCAAAATTGTCACCCCGGAGATAGTACTTGTTTTCAATTTCAACTTTTTTCAACGAATTATTTAAGAAAACTACAAGAGTGCCGATATATTTGGCCACAACTGTATGTAATAAATACATTGGAAATCTTACTTACCAGAGATACCACATTAAAACATCATTAAAAATGGCAAGAAGGTTCATTGTACATAGTGCATTTAATGTCAATTTGTTTGTCTTCCTGTGTGTTGTCTTCCCCTCTAGGCAAAGGTTGTGACAGACACCGATGAGACAGAGCTGGCACGCCAGCTGGAGCGACTGGAGAGAGAGAACGCTGAGGTGGATGGAGATGATGAGGATGGAGAGATGGAGGCCAAGGCAGAGGACTAAACTAGAGGAAAAACAGACGGATTGGATACAACGACAAGACCAATTATACACAGTCCAGGGCCCGTATTAGTAAAGCATCTCTTGAGTAGGAGTGCTGATCTAGGATCAGGTCCTCCATGTCAATGTTATTCATTATGATCTTAAAAGGCTAAACTGATCCTAGATCACCAATCCTACTTTGAGATGTTTCATGAATACAGGCCCCAACAAACTTTAATTTCAAATCAAATCGTGCGTTCTAGAACGTCTCTCCAACTGAACACGAGCCTCTGTTGGTCAGTACCAGGGACCCTCAGGAAGACTGAACCAAAGAGACGGCTACAAGTGCTAACTATCATACTGCCAAACACAGAGCTGGGAAATGCCCCTGTCATTCTCCCAATGGACAAAATAAACACAATCATATTATCACTGAACCCTAGCTGTTTGAATTGCGTCCCAAAGGTGAACAGTGTGGTCAGTTGGGTTTAGCCTGCTTGTTCAATCTGTTTGTGCTGTAGCCAACTCCTCTGTGTGGAAGTGAGGATACAATAGAGAATAGGACCAGGTTTGGTGGGGTGGTCATCTCGTGTAGACTGACTATGTAAACATAAGCATCTGACCAAATGACAGATTTTTGCTCTGGGTTAACTGAGATTAGTGGGGTGGTGACTTGGTCCCATACTTAATGATCTGTAGCCAACTCTTTGTTACACATACAGGATGAGACCAAGGTAGAGTGAGTAGAGGTTCACTTGAAGATAGATTCTGGGAATATCGTTTGTTATTAGATATGCATATCAAGCAAATAAGGACATTGTTTAAGGATTGAGGTGTTTTGAAAGTGGCCTTGTCTTTCTCCCCCAACTCCCCCATGTAAGGACAATGGTTTTATGGTCTTTTTCCACCTCACTCTTTTTCAAGTGAAATGTTGGAAAGAAAAGGAGAAGTATACTGCTCATCCTGGACTTGCATGGATCTTATAAGGATGCATTTGTAAGGCTATTTTAAGAGTTTACTCTGGGTTCATTTCTATGTTTACAGGGCTACATTCTTCACATAACATTAAACAAATTATTTTTGTTGAATATTTTCAAATTAATTTGTGTTGTCTGGTTAGAAGTGATTGAAAGTGACATCCACCTAAATGTGAGATGCATTTGTAGTTTGTCTGCACTACAAATCCAATTTCTTGTTAGCAATTGGTGGTAGTTGCAGTGTTCACGTCGTGTCGGGAACTTGCTCACTCGTAGAAAGATGATACTCGAGTTTCCCACATGGAAAGTATCAGAATCAACCAATAGGAAGCTCTATGCAAATAACCTAAGTTTATCTCAAAGCCCCCAAATTTCTGATAATGCCACATTCACGTCATGTCTGTCCATGTGAGGATACAGCAATAAGCAGACTGCCTTCCTGCCTTTGGGACAACAACTCCCATTGTTAATGCATAGACCACCATCTCGTCATTATAGTATCTCTGGTTAGGCTAAGCTAGCCACGCATCTGTAGCAAAACTGCTATTGAAGGTTTTAAATGTTTAATTGACAAACTAAAGCCAAATTAATTAACAGTAGCAACAACATTGCTAGCTAGTAAACACCCTCTTGGAGGCGGTAAACTATGGAGCTTCGTGGACCTTCAATAAATTGTATATTTCTCTCCCCTTCCTATACGCCTAGATCTTCGTGGACGAGCCTCTGGTGGCGCCCAACCCAATACCTCAACATGTCGGGCATCCCGGGAGCAGTGGGGGAAGCTATAGGAGGACGAGCTCATTGTGATGAGTGGAATAAAATAAATTGAAAGGTATCAAACCTATGGAAACCACTTTTCTCACCTTTACATTGATTCCATTCCAGCCATTACAATGAGTCCATCCTATTGCTCCTCCCACCAACCTCTGCCTGGGAGGCATTCCCAGCCAAATACCTCAACATGGCAGCCATCATGCTGGGAGGCCTGCTGACGTTCCCAACCCAATGGTGTTCCCCTGCTCAGACGTTGCATGCATCAACCAATGGTTGCGTGCCACGTCATCAAGTAGCCATTATTTACTATTCTACACCTAGGGTTAACCCACTATATAAGAGATTCTTCCAAATTGAACTATTCCAGGCATTTGTATATATAAATTCCACTTGTACTTGATCAAAAGCCTTTTCAAAGTCAGCTATGAATACCAGAACAGGTTTCCCTGATTTTTCACTGTTCTATTGTTTCCAGTACTTGTCTTATATTATCTCCAACGTATCGTCCATGAAAAACACTTGTCTGATTAGGATGAATGATGTATGACAATATATATGAATTTTTGCATTACAACACTGAAGTGGGGTCTCCAAAAAAATGTATGGGACTCTTTATATTTACCACTTGGGTCCTGTTTCTTGTTGAGTATCTGATAATCTCTGATTTATGTAGGAGTGGTTAAAACATGCTAATAACGGTCCTCTGAGTACATCAAAATGTTTAATACATGGCGTTCTGAAAGTATTCGGACCTCTTGACTTTTGTTGCATTACCACCTTATTCTAAAATGGATGACATTATTTACAATCCAAATCATGTCCAATCAATAGAATGTACCACAGGTGGACTCCAAGTTTTAGAAACATCTTAAGGATGATAAATTGTAACAGGATGCACCTGAACTCAATATCGAGTCTCACAGCAAAGGGTCTGGATACTTATGTAAATGTGTGTTGTTTTTTAATACATTTTCACACATTTCTAAAAACACGTTTTTGCTAGGTCATTATGGGTTATTGTGTGTAGATTGAGGGACAAAAACGATTGAATCCATTTTAGTACAAGGCTGTAACGTAACAAAATGTGGAAAAAGTCTAGGTATCTGAATACTTTCTGAATGCACTGTATACCTCAATTTCGGCTTTACATGAGTCTTTCGGTACAGATGTTAATTTTACATTATTCATAGAAAAGAAATCCTTACAATTAACTTGGGTTAGTGGAGATGGAAGAGACTGAAACGAAAACAGATGCTTAAAGTGCTTTGCTTCCTCTTTCAAAATATTGTTTGGTGAATCATGGGGTGACTGACATTTTGGTAGCATTTCTATGTTGAATATTTAAAAATAATTTAGTGCATTTCTACCAATATTCCATCCAGGTAACTTTATTTTTATAATATTTTACACTTTATCTTTCTTGAATATGTTCTTTTTGTTTTTCCTCTCACTTATTCTGTGCCTCTATGGTACATTTTTTATTGCTAACTATCTGTACTGTTAGTCTCTCTATTTCCTTTGTTAATATGAACTCTTTTGACCTAAATTGCTTTTTATAGATGAGTACTGATTGCACGGCCTCTAAATGCACATTTAAGTGTCCCATACAATTAGGGGATCCGCGGGTGATGGGTTGTAGTGTGATTTCCTTAAGAGACATGAGGGTGATAGGTTGTAGTGGGATTTCCTTAAGAGCATGAGGGTGATAGGTTGTAGTGTGATTTCCTTAAGAGCATGAGGGTGATAGGTTGTAGTGTGATTTCCTTAAGAGCATGAGGGTGATAGGTTGTAGTGTGATTTCCTTAAGAGCATGAGGGTGATAGGTTGTAGTGGGATTTCCTTAAGAGCATGAGGGTGATAGGTTGTAGTGTGACTTCCTTAAGAGCATGAGGGTGATAGGTTGTAGTGGGATTTCCTTAAGAGCATGAGGGTGATAGGTTGTAGTGTGACTTCCTTAAGAGCATGAGGGTGATAGGTTGTAGTGGGATTTTCTTTACGGTCCATTGACTTTAAAGAAAATATAACCATATAATCTCCCACCATAATAATAGAGTATTGTATTGCTTGTAGGTTTGATAAATGATCATATATTTTTAAAGTGTGGATCATCATTATCTGGACAGCATAGATTAATGAGCCAAATCTGTTTATGGGCCAATGACATATTTAAAAGAATCCATCTTGATGATCTGTTTGGACAATTTGCACATTCAGATCAAAATGAATATCATCACACCTTTTTAAATGTCTTTGCCCATGGGAGAAATATATCCCCCCAACATTTTTCATTTGTTCCCAAATACGCTGAAGACTTGATAGCTGCTTTTCCTTCACTCTGTGGTCCAACTCATCCCAAACCATCTCAATTGGGTTGAGGTCAGGTGATTGTGGAGGGCAGGTAATTGTCCTGTTGAAAAACAAATGATAGTCCCACTAAGCGCAAACCAGATGGGATGGCGTATCACTGCAGAATGCTGTGGTAGCCATGCTGGTTAAGTGTGCATTGAACTCTAAATAAATCACTGACAGTGTCACCACGGTGGGAACCACACATGCAGAGATCATCCGTTCATCTACTCTGCGTCTCACAAAGACACTGCGGTTGGAACCAAAAGTCGAAAATGTGGACTCATCAGACCAAAGGACAGATTTCTACCAGTCTAATGTCCGTTGCTCGTGTTTCTTGGCCCAAGCGAGTCTTTTTTTTTATTGGTGGCCTTTTAGTAGTTGTTTCTTTGCAGCAATTCAACCACGAAGGTCTGACACACGCAGCTCTGATGCACCTGTCCTGACCTCGCCTTCTGTATGATAGCAGGGTGAACAGTCCATGGCTCAGGTGGCTGAGGTTCTTGATGATCTTCTTGGCCTTCCTGTGACATCGGGTTCTGTAGATGTCCCGAAGGACAATCAGTGTACATGAAGGGGAGCAGACAGGTTAAAGAAGGATTTCTATTGAGACAATTGAGACATGTATTATGTATGTGTGCCATTCAGAGGGTGAATGGGCAAGACAAAAGATTTAAGTGCCTTTGAACGGGGTAGGTGCCATGCGCACCGCTTTCTGTCAAGAGCTGCAATGCTGGTGGGTTTTTCACACTCAACAGTTTCTTGTGTGTATCAAGAATGGTCCACCACCCAAAGGACATCCATCCAACTTGACACAACTGTGTGAAGCATTGGAGTCAACATGGGCCAGCTTCCCTGTAGAACGCTTTCAACACCTTGTCGAGTCCATGCCCAGACGGATTTAGGCTGTTTTGAGGGCAAAAGGGGGTGCTACTCAATATTAGGAAGGTGTTCTTAATATTTTGTACACTGTGTATAAGGATGCGTCCCAAATGCCACCCTATTCCATATATTGTGCACTATTACTACAGGGCAATAGTGTCATTTGGGACTGAGACTGGGCAATCTGGTAATGAGTCCTATTGAGTAGGTACATGTTCTTTTGTTTCTTTATTGGTTAACCTGACCGTTGTTCATCATGTGACTCGTTGTTGTTGGTTATCAGGCCTACAACCGTGGTGTCGTTAGCAACTTACCCGTACCTTAACCCTAACCTAATTGTAACCATAATTATTTTCGAATCTTTTTGTTCCACTCTTCCGACCAGCAAAATAAAGTTCTGAACCGGTTCGTACACCCAATAAGTAACAGTTTATATTGCTCCTGTTCCTTTTTAACCCTCTGAAACCATTTTTTTTTTTACATTTACCTCAACATTAAATTACTTCAACAATCAGAGCGGCTATAGCAGCTTGGAGCGAGTAAGCGATTTAATCTGTACAGGAAAGTCGTTGAGCCAATTGTATTTTGCTGTAAAAGCATGGTTTAATCATAATGAAAGACAAACACAGTGTAGGGCACGAGATGCAACTGATATTTTGCGAGAGAGGATGGAAGAACCTTGCCTTGAAGAGCTGGACATCTTGTTATGACATGCATCTGAATTAGGCCCACGTCATTTTACCTGTAGAGGAGCGGCTTCCATGGAGGAACTTTGAATGTCTTTGTACTTCCAAGTTGGTTTAAAGCATTAGACCTCTCACTAAAGGCTTCAGTCATACAAAAGATATACTTAAATTAAATCAAATCAAATTGTATTTGTCACATGCGGCAGGTAGCCTAGTGGTTAGAGCGTTGGGCCAGTAATCAAAAGGTTGCTAGATTGAATCCCGGTAAAAATCTGTTGTTCTGCACCTGAACAAGGCAGTTAACCCACTGTTTCTAGCCCTTCATTGTAAATATGAGTTTGTTCTTGCCTAGTTGTTCTTGCCTAGTTAAATTAATACATTTTTAAAAACATTGAAATGGTTACTTACAAGCCCTTAACCAAATATGCAGGTTTAAGAAAAAATACCTAAAAAGTTAAATAAATAAACGTAACAAATATTTAAGAACAACAGTAAAATAACAATAGCGAGGCTTTATACAGGGGGTACAGGTACAGAGTCAATCTACGGGGGCACCGGTAATTCGAGGTAATTGAGGGGGGGGCAATGCAAATAGTCTGGGTAGCCATTTGATTAGATGTTCAGGAGTCTCATGGCTTTGGGGTAGAAGCTGTTTAGAGGACTCTTGGACCTAGACTTGATGCTCCTCTTGCCGTGCGCAAGCAGAGGGAACAGTCTATGACTAAGGTAGCTGGAGTCTTTGACCTTTTTTAGGGCCTTCCTCTGACACCGGGTGGTATAGAGGTCCTGGATTGCAGGAAGCAAGGCCCCAGTGATGTATTGGGCCGTACACACTACCCTCTGTTGTGCCTTGCGGTCGGAGGCCGAGCAGTTGCCATACCAGGCAGTGATGCAACCAGTCGGGATGCTCTCGATGGTGCAGCCGTAGAACCTTTTGAGGATCTGAGGACCCATGCCAAATCTTTTCAGTCTCCTGAGGGGGAATAGGTTTTGTCGTGCACATATCACGACTGTCTTGGTGTGCTTGCACCATGTTTGTTGGTGATGTGGACACCAAGGAACTTGAAGCTCTCAACCTGCTTCACTACAGCTTCGTCGATGAGAATGGGGGCATGCTCCGTCCTCCTTTTTCTGTAGTCCACAATCATCTCCTTGTCTTGATCATGTTGAGGGAGAGGTTGTTGTCCTGGCACCACACGGCCAGGTCTCATGCCTCCTCCCTATAGGTTGTCTCTTTGTTGTCGGTGATCAGGCTTACAGCTGTTGTCATCTGCAAACTTAATGATGTTGTTGGAGTTGTGCCTGGCCATACAGTCATGAGTGAACAGGGAGTACAGGAGGGTCTGAGCACACACCTCTTAGGGGCCCCCATATTAAGGATCAGCATGGCGGATGTGTTGCCTACCCTTACCACCTGGGGCTGCCCATCAGGAAGCTTAGTGAAGTGCTTTGAGGGCACTATGGTGTTGAACGCTGAGCTGTCGTCAATGAATAGAATTCTCACGTAGGTGTTCCTTTTGTCCAGGTTGGAAAGGGCAGTGTGGATTGCAACAGAGATTGCATCATCTGTGGATCTGTTGGGGTGATATGTGGATCTGTTGGGGTGATATATATTGGAGTGGGTCTAGGGTTTCTGGGATAATGGTGTTGATGTGAGCCATGACCAGCCTTTCAATGCACTACCTAGCTACAGAAGTGAGTGCTACGGGTTGGTAGTTACATTAGTGTTCTTGGGCACAGGGACTATGGTGGTCTGCTTGAAACATGTTGGTATTACAGACTCAGACAGGGAGAGGTTGAAAATGTCAGTGAAGACACTTGCCAGTTGGTCAGCGCATGCTCGTAGAACACGTCCTGGTAATCTGTCTCACCCTGCGACCTTGTGAATGTTGACCTGTTTAAACGTCTTACTCGCATCAGCTACGGAGAGCGTAGCAGTTGTCCGGAACAGCTGATGCTCTCATGCATGATTCAGCGTTACTTTCCTCGAAGCAAGCATAGAAGTAATTTATCTTGTCTGGTAGGCTCGTGTCTCTGGCAGCTTGCGGCTGTGCTTCCCTTTGTAGTCTGTAATAGTTTGAAAGCCCTGCCACATCCGACGAGCATCCGAGCCGGTGTAGTACGATTCAGTCTTAGTCTTGTATTGACGATTTGCCTGTTTGGTTCATCGGAGGGCATAGCGGAATTTCTTATAAGCTTCCGGGTTAAAGTCCCGCTCCTTTAACTCTGTGCAGATGTTGCCTGTAATCCATGGCTACTGGTTGGGGTATGTACAAAGGTCACTGGGGATGATGTCATCGATGCCTTTATTGATGAAGCCAGTGACTGATGTGGTGTACTCCTCAATGCCTTTGGAAGAATACCGGAACATATTCCAGTCTGTGCCAGCAAAACAATCCTGTAGCTTAGCATCTGCTTCATCTGACCAAATCTGAACGGGTTTTCTAGCAGATTAGTGTTTCCCTTTATTCAAATTTCAACCTCTCACTTTTGATTTTTTGAAAATGAAATAGTCTCCAAAATATTGCTATTTTTAAAGGATGACATAGAAAGTTAGCTGCAATTTAAGTTTAATACTTAAGAAAAGACTGAAAAAAATGGCAGTTAAACTCAAATATACTAATTGATAAAACAAAACATTATTTTTGGATTTTAAAAAAAGGGGAAGGGGGAGAAAGTAAGGAACTTGTCTGTCGGCCTTGCATTAAAGACCAACATTGTTAAAGAAAATTGTGATTAATAAAAAGTATAGCATTTATATTTAAGGACCAAAAAATGGACAGCTGTGTCATACAGATTGCAAATAGTTTTTTGATGTACCGATTCCATGGCACATGGTTTATGAACTGATACACAAAATGACGCCGTATTTTTCAATTTAAATGATACAACATTCTTGCAACCAATATAAACTCAGCAACAACAACAAAAATTCAGGACCCTGTCTTCTAACGATAATTCGTAAAATTCCAAATATCTTGTTTAATGAACCATAAACAATTAATGAACAAGCACCTGTGGAACGGTAGTTAAGACACTAACAGCTTACAGATGGTAGGCAATTAAGGTCACAGTTATGAAAACCTAGGACACTAAAGAGGCCTTTCTACTGACTCTGAAAAACACCAAAAGAAAGATGCCCAGGGTCCCATGAACGTGCCTTAGGCATGCTGCAAGGAGGCATGAGGACTGCAGATGTGGCCAGGGCAATAAATTGCAATGTCCATACTGAGACACCTAAGACAGCGCTACAGGGAGACAGGACGGACAGCTGATCGTCCTCGCAGTGGCAGACCACGCGTAACTCCACTTGCACAGGATCGGTACTTCCGAACATCACACCTGCAGGACAGGTACAGGATGGCAATAACAACTTCCTGAGTTACACCAGGAACGCACAATCCCTCCATCAGTGCTCAGACTGTCCGTTATAGGCTGAGAGAACCTGGACTGAGGGCTTGTTGTTCTCACTAGACGTCACCGTCAACAACGTCGCCTATGGGCACAAACCCACCGTCGCTGGACCAGACAGGACTGGCAAAAAGTGCTCTTCACTGACGAGTCGTGGTTTTGTCTCACCAGGGGTGATGGGCGGATTTGCGTTTATCGTCGAAAGAATGAGCGTTACTCCGAGGCCTGTACTCTGGAGCAGGATCAATTTGGTGGTGGAGGGTGCGTCATGGTCTGGGGCGGTGTGTCACCGCATCATCGGACTGAACTTGTTGTCATTGCAGGTGTCGTGTCTTTGGCATCATTAAAGTGAAGACTGTTATTTTATCAAATCAATTCTCTGTAATTATTATTACGTGATTAAACTAATCATGTAAATGTAATTAACTAGGAAGTCGGGGCACTAAGGAAAATCTTCAGATTACACAGTTAATTTTCCTAATATAACTCTTCAGATATTTTAATATCTGATCAATTTGTCTTCTAATTAATGAAATATTCTTTACCTCACGTTAGTCTCATTCCAAACGTCATAAATTGTTGGTTATCTACACGAACCCAGCCTTTACTATGACTCATTCATACATCAATTGTCGTAATAATTAATTTACTAACTAACTAAATAATCACAGAAATGCATAAACAAACAAACAGTAGATATGGTTACAAGGAAATGAGGTTCCCTAGTGGGATAAGCCAATTTGACGGCTTGGCGGACAAAGGGAAGTGGGTGTGGACTGAGAAGAGCGGGAACGACAAAAAAAGAGTCACTACACAGTTGATAATTATATATTAATTGAAATGCTAATCCTTTGCACATGAACGCTCACTCATTCGGAAATAATTGCAATCAATATATATATTTACGCTCAGTGTCGTCATGATTTCTGTTGGAATCGTCCGTCTTTCTGTTGGAAAGTTAATCCAAGGGTCTCTCTGCTTATACTGAGGTTTTTGTTGTCTCTACTCATCCTTCGCCCCCTCAGCTGACCGAGGTACGCATGGTCTCAAGAGGATTTCTTCAGGTGGGGGTTTTATTCCTAACAGTAGAAAAGGGCTGTCCCATGAGCCAGATCATGTTGGGTGCTCATGGAGGCGGGCCAATGACTTAGTTAAACTTTAAAGGAATACAATTCTCTCACATTAACAGTTTAAAATCTCATAATTTCACAAATAGTTTCATCTTTACTCATTCATTATATACAATAATTAGATGCAAACCTCATAACGGAGGCTCCTGTATAAACAGAGTTATGGTAATGTGGCTGTATTGTCTTTCATGAGGTCACAAACATGAAACAAAACGGACCTGGTCTTAGCTGGCTTCTCCACCGACCGTTTACACATTCTCCAAAACATGGATATTGTTCAGTTCTCAAGTTCTGTGATGTAGAAGTTCCTTTGTTCCCTCTCTGTCTCTTTCTGAGAGTCTCCTCCAGGAATTTACGACCTGAGATAACAGAACCTGGCTGTTGGAGGGAGAGAGGGGGAAGCCACTCGCTATACCCGAAGAGGGTCACATCATGACACAGGCAATCTGAACGCTGTGCGTTACATGGAAGACATCCTCCTCCCTCATGTGGTGCCCTTCCTGCAGGCTCGTCCTGATATGACCCTCCAGAAAGACAATGCCACCAGCCGTAGTGCTTGTTCTGTGCGTGATTTCCTGCAAAACAGGAATGTCAGTGTTCTGTCATGGCCAGTCGAAGAGTCAGGACCTCAATCCCATTGAGCACATCCGGGACCTGTTGGATCGGAGGGTGAGGGCTAGGGCCATTCCCCCCAGAAATGTCCAGAATCTTGCAGGTGCCTTGTTGGAAGAGTGGGGTAACATCTCACCGCAGAACTGGCACAGCAGAACTGGCAAATCTGGTGCAGTCCATGAGGAGGAGATGCACTGCAGTACTTAATGCAGCTGGTGGCTACACCACATACTGACTGTTACTTTTGATTTTGACCCCACATTCGTTCAGGAACACATTATTCCATTTCTGCTAGTGACATGTCTGTGGAACTTGTTTAGTTTATGTCTCAGTTGTTGAATCTTATGTTCATACAAATATTTACACATGTTAAGTTTGTTGATTTTTTTGCTGAGTTTATATGGGGGATACAACCATCCCAGCTCTGCAGAATTTGCTGCAAAGTGACAGAATCATTAGGTCATTTGTTTTGGTACTGTCCAAATGTAGGAATGGCTGAAGAATTGCAACATTTACCTGGAGCTAACTCTGTCAATAGATCAATAATAAAATAATACTCTTAGCAAATATGTTCATCTTTCATTTACCATCTGTAGAAACTATGAGAAACACCACAGCACAGTTGAAAAATACCTCCGCACGAAGGCGGAGGTAGCGGTCCTGCTGCTGGGTTGTTGCCCTCCTACGGCCTCCTCCACGTCTCCTGATGTACTGTTCTGTCTCCTGGTAGCGCCTCCATGCTCTGGACACTACGCTGACAGACACAGCAAACCTTCTTGCCACAGCTCGCATTGATGTGCCATCCTAGATGAGCTGCACTACCTGAGCCACTTGTGGGGGTTGTAGACTCCGTCTCATGCTACCACTAGAGTGAAAGCACCGCCAGCATTCAAAAGTGACCAAAACATCAGCCAGGAAGCATAGGAACTGAGAAGTGGTCTGTGGTCACCACCTGCAGAACCACTCCTTTATTGGGGGTGTCTTGCTAATTGCCTATAATTTCCACCTGTTGTCTACTCCATTTGCACAACAGCATGTGACATTTATTGTCAATCAGTTTTGCTTCCTAAGTGGACAGTTTGATTTCACAGAAGTGTGATTGACTTGATTGTGTTGTTTAAGTGTTCCCTTTATTTTTTTTGAGTAGTGTATTTTACATTTTTGAATGACCTAGTCAAAGTCCAGACCTAATCCCAATTGAGATGTTGTGGCAGGACTTGAAACGAGCAGTTCGTACTTGAAACCCCACAATTGTCGCTGAGTTAAAACAGTTTGCATGCAAGAGTGGGCCAAAATTCCTCCACAGAGATGTGAGAGACTGATCAACAACTACAGGAAGCATTTGGTTGCAGTCATTTCAGCTAAAGGTGGCACAACCAGTTATTGAGCATAAGGGAGCAATTACTTTTTCACACAGGAGAATTGAGTTTTGCAGAAGTATCCATTTTTTGTGTCATTTGTAAACACAGGTTCCCTTTATCTAATATTATGTTTTGGTTGATAACATTCAGTATAAAAAATATGCAAAAATAGAGAACATCAGAAAGGGGGCAAATCCTTTTTCATGGTACTGTATGTTCCTATCATGTTCTTGGCTCTTTCTAGAACAGCTACCTTGTCCTCGAACCTCAGAAACTTGACCACTATCTGCCTGGGACTGTCACCTGGGCCGGTGGTGGGTTTTCTAGTCATGTGGGTACTCGCCACCTCAATCTTCCTGTGGTCCATCTTCAGTTTCTCAGAGATCATTTACTCACTTTGTCTGAAGACTCCGTCCAGGTCTTGTGGAGATTCTGCAATCCCATCCACAACAATGTTGTTCTGCCTTGATTGTCTCTTGAGATAATCTGATTTCTCTGTCATTGTTATCATGGATTCACATACAGAACGAATGTCCTCTCTCAATGACTTACAGATTGCTGTCATCTTGCCGTTCTCCTGTTTCAACTCATCGAGCTGACCCTGGGAGAACTGCAAACTGTTCTTCATGTCCTGGACCTCTCTGGTCAGGTCGTCCATTATTTTATTAGTTGACTCCACCAGTATTTGGACAAAACACTTGAAGATATTTTCTTGTTGTTGTAACAACTGCTTGTAGAACTATTTTTGTTCATTTAAAAGATTCTTCACCTGTGATAGAGAGACACCACTGTCCTCAACGGTACTCCCACCGGCTTTGATCTTTGTCATGGTAGCAACGTAGTCTATGTTGTTACTCCTCGCAGATCCAGACAGTGCAGGTCGCAGGGAAGATGGAAACCTCAACAAACAGCAGGGATCTAGACAGTCCCTCGACCAAGGCACTTAACCCTAATTGCTCCTGTAAGTCGTTTTGGTTAACAGTGTCTGCTAAATGACAAATCAAGGTCAGAGGAAGCATGTTATTGGGCCAGCTTAGCGCCAGGGCCAGACAAGGCACTGTTTGGTCTGAGTTTGTCTGGGACTACAACAAAAATGTGTACTGTTGGGGGTACTCGAGGACTGGAGTTGGGAAAAACTGATCTTATTGATCAGTCTGTCTGCCCCCAAATACATTTCTCTCTCCACCCCCAGGTGGTATTAGTGACCCTCTCAGTGGGGAGGTGAAGCCCAGGATCCTCCTGATGGGTCTGAGGTGCAGAAGGTTGGACGTACACTTGTTTTTGTCTTGTAAGGAGTTTTCCATGATGCAATGCAAATAAAACAGACGATCAAATCTTATTTTATCTAAGGTGATTTTCTACATGATGTCCCCTATGTGAGAACCAACAAGCTCTGCAGGGAGGACCTGTCCAATAGTTCCTTTGTCAGCTTCCAGATCTGGGACATAACCGGACAGATCGACTTCTTCGACCTTTCGACCTGACCTTCGACTACGAGAGTATCTCAGAGGAACAGGAGCCCTCATCATCATCAACTCACAGGTAACTATATAGAAACTGTGGTGTCCGTGCTAGGGTTGCAAAGTTCCCAACATTTTCTGAAAACTCCTTGGTTTTCCAGAAAACCTGGTTGAAGAATTCCAGGTTGCAGGGTTCTTTCTGGGATTGATAAAGTTCAGTTCAGTTAAAATAAATTCAAAGAATTTCTCACAACTGTCTATTGTACAGTGAAAAGCAAAGTCTCTTTGGTTTGTGATAGAAACTAAAAGTTGTTAGATGTGTTCCACTCCTCTTTGATGAGTATCGCTGTGAGGCGCTTCAATCAGCAATCAGCAATTCCTTTTGGTGACTTTGCTGTCTTTGAACCATCTATGTGCTATAGAAGAGTTCGGTCCAGATCTCTAAGTCCATGGTGTTATCTATTGTGAATGCATCAAAAGGCATTTATGCATTTTTATACAACAAATGTATGAATATTTAGTGTTTACTCTTCCTGGGGTCCAACACAAAACATGAAACATGACATAATACAGAACATTAATAGTCAAGAACAGCTCAAGGAAAGAACAACATAAATAAAGAAACAGCACACAGTCTACATATCAATACATACACACAGTCTACATATCAATACATACACACAGTCTACATATCAATACATACACACAGTCTACATATCAATACATACACACAGTCTACATATCAATACATACACACAGTCTACATATCAATACATACACACAGTCTACATATCAATACATACACACAGTCTACATATCAATACATACACACAGTCTACATATCAATACATACACACAGTCTACATATCAATACATACACACAGTCTACATATCAATACATACACACAGTCTACATATCAATACATACACACAGTCTACATATCAATACATACACACAGTCTACATATCAATACATACACACAGTCTACATATCAATACATACACACAGTCTACATATCAATACATACACACAGTCTACATATCAATACATACACACAGTCTACATATCAATACATACACACAGTCTACATATCAATACATACACACAGTCTACATATCAATACATACACACAGTCTACATATCAATACATACACACAGTCTACATATCAATACATACACACAGTCTACATATCAATACATACACACAGTCTACATATCAATACATACACACAGTCTACATATCAATACATACACACAGTCTACATATCAATACATACACACAGTCTACATATCAATACATACACACAGTCTACATATCAATACATACACACAGTCTACATATCAATACATACACACAGTCTACATATCAATACATACACACAGTCTACATATCAATACATACACACAGTCTACATATCAATACATACACACAGTCTACATATCAATACATACACACAGTCTACATATCAATACATACACACAGTCTACATATCAATACATACACACAGTCTACATATCAATACATACACACAGTCTACATATCAATACATACACACAGTCTACATATCAATACATACACACAGTCTACATATCAATACATACACACAGTCTACATATCAATACATACACACAGTCTACATATCAATACATACACACAGTCTACATATCAATACATACACACAGTCTACATATCAATACATACACACAGTCTACATATCAATACATACACACAGTCTACATATCAATACATACACACAGTCTACATATCAATACATACACACAAAATATCTAGGTCAAATAGGCGAGAGGCGGCCTCTCGTTTGGGGCAGCGGTCTAAGGCACTGCATCCCCAGGTTCGATCCCGGGCTGTGTCTCAGCCGGCCGCGACTGGGAGACCCATGAGGCGTCGCATAATTTGCCCAGCGCCGTCCGGGTTAGGGGAAGGTTTGGCCGGACGGGATGTCCCATCGTGCTCTAGCGACTCCTTGTGGCGAGCTCATGCACGCTGACTCGTGTCGCCAGTTGGACGGTGTTTCCTCCGACACATTGTTGTGGTTGGCTTCTGGATTAATGTGGGCAGTGTCAAGAATCAGTGTGGCTTGGCAGGGTCAAATCAAATTTATTTATATAGCCCTTCATACATCAGCTGATATTTCAAAGTGCTGTACAGAAACCCAGCCTAAAACCCCAAACAGCAAGCAATGCAGGTGTAGAAGCACGGTGGCTAGGAAAAACTCCCTAGAAAGGCCAAAACCTAGGAAGAAACCTAGAGAGGAACCAGGCTATGAGGGGTGGCCAGTCCTCTTCTGGCTGTGCCGGGTGGAGATTATAACAGAACATGGCCAAGATGTTCAAATGTTCATAAATGACCAGCATGGTCGTATAATAATAAGGCAGTACAGTTGAAACTGGAGCAGCAGCACGGTCAGGTGGACTGGGGACAGCAAGGAGTCATCATGTCAGGTAGTCCTGGGGCATGGTCCTAGGGCTCAGGTCCTCCAAGAGAGAGAAAGAAAGAGAGAATTAGAGAGAGCATATGTGGGGTGGCCAGTCCTCTTCTGGCTGTGCCGGGTGGAGATTATAACAGAGCATGGCCAAGATGTTCAAATGTTCATAAATGACCAGCATGGTCAAATAATAATGAGGCAGAACAGTTGAAACTGGAGCAGCAGCACGGCCAGGTAGACTGGGGACAGCAAGGAGTCATCATGTCAGGTAGTCCTGGGGCATGGTCCTAGGGCTCAGGTCAGTTGAAACTGGAGCAGCAGCAGGGCCAGGTGGACTGGGGACAGCAAGGAGTCATCATGTCAGGTAGTCCTGGGGCATGGTCCTAGGGCTCAGGTCCTCCGAGAGAGAGAGAGAGAGAGAGAGAGAGAGAGAGAAAGAGAGAATTAGAGAACGCACACTTAGATTCACACAGGACACCGAATAGGACAGGAGAGGTACTCCAGATATAACAAACTGACCCTAGCCCCCCGACACATAAACTACTGCAGCATAAATACTGGAGGCTGAGACAGGAGGGGTCAGGAGACACTGTGGCCCCATCCGAGGACACCCCCGGACAGGGCCAAACAGGAAGGATATAACCCCACCCACTCTGCCAAAGCACAGCCCCCACACCACTAGAGGGATATCTTCAACCACCAACTTACCATCCTGAGACAAGGCCGAGTATAGCCCACAAAGATCTGCGCCATGGTACAACCCAAGGGGGGGCGCCAACCCAGACAGGATGACCACAACAGTGAATCAACCCACTCAGGTGACGCACCCCTTCCAGGGACGGCATGAGAGAGCCCCAGTAAGCCAGTGACTCCTGTAATAGGGTTAGAGGCAGAGAATCCCAGTGGAAAGAGGGGAACCGGCCAGGCAGAGACAGCAAGGGCGGCTCGTTGCTCCAGAGCCTTTCCGTTCACCCTCCCACTCCTGGCCAGACTACACTCAATCATATGACCCACTGAAGAGATAAGTCTTCAGTAAAGACTTAAAGGTTGAGACCGAGTTTGCGTCTCTGACATGGGTAGGCAGACCGTTCCATAAAAATGGAGCTCTATAGGAGAAAGCCCTGCCTCCAGCTGTTTGCTTAGAAATTCTAGGGACAATTAGGAGTCGTATTTCAGAGGATGTATGGCTCTCAAACTTCGCCCCTAGTGAGTCCGTACGGGAGTTGCAGCGATGAGACAAAACTGAAACTACCAATTGGGGAGAAAAATGGGTTAAAAAGTACAAAAAAACACCAAAAAAGAAAAACATTTGGGGAGAGGCGTTGTGCTGTGAGATGTTGCTTTATCAGTTAAAAAAAACAGGTTTACTGTTCATTTGAGCGATATGAGATGGGAGTTCCATGCAATAATGGCTCTATATAATACTGTATGCCTTCTTGAATTTGTTCTGGATTTGGGGACTGTGAAAAGACCCCTGGTGGCATGTCTGGTGGGGTAAGTGTGTGTGTCAGAGCTGTGTGTAAGTTGACTAAGCAAAAAATTTGAATTTTCAAGATGATCTCCGAGGAACAGGGGCCCTCATCTTCATCATCAAGTCACAGGGGACTACATGGAAACTTTGGTGTCCGTACTAGGGTTGCAAAGTTCCCAAAACTTTCTGAAAACTCCTTGGTTTTCCAGAAAACCTGATTGAAGAATTCCAGGATGCAGGATTCTTTCTAGGATTATTTATTTATTTTATTTTTTATTTTACCTTTATTTAACCAGGCAAGTCAGTTAAGAACACATTCTTATTTTCAATGACGGCCTGGGAACAGTGGGTTAACTGCCTGTTCAGGGGCAGAACGACAGATTTGTACCTTGTCAGCTCGGGGGTTTGAACTCACAACCTTCCGGTTACTAGTCCAACGCTCTAACCACTAGGCTACCCTGCCGCCCCAAAATTGATAAAGTTCAGTTCAGTGCAAATACATTTAAAGAATTTCTCAGAACTGTCTATTGTACAGTGAAAGTAGAAAAGCAAAGTCTTTTGGTTTGTGATAGAAACTAAACGTTGTTAGAAGTGTTCCACTCCTCTTTGATGAGTATCGCTGTGAGGTGCTTCAATCAGCAATTCCTTTTGGTGACTTTGCTGTCTTTGAACCATCTATGTGCTATAGAAGAGTTCGGTCCAGATCTCTAAGTCCATGGTGTTATCTATTGTGAATGCATCAAAAGGGATTTGTGGATTTTTATACAACGATATTATAAATGTTTAAAGCATGTCTAGAGTTTAGCTTCGGATGCACAGACATCGCTCACGTAGTCAACAAAACGAGATTTAGAAGGATAGACTCGAGAGACTACTGTGAGTGTAATAGTAACCATATAAGGCACTATAAATGCATTAATTACACTCAGGTTGTGCACAGAAAGCGTTAGCTACCTTCTGTTAAAACAGTAGAATAGCATCTAACTTGCTGTATGAAACCAGTGAGAACCTCCCTCCACCACTCAGAGCGTGATGGACCTTACATTCCGGATTCAACTCTCTTTATGAATTAATTTTTTTTGTATATCTCTTTATTGCTTTACGTGTTTTCCTGTAGGTGCTACTGCAATTAGGTTTTTAGCTGCATTTGTACACATTAAATAAATGAAATAAAACCTACTTTTGTTTCCTGTCCTTGTCTGTCTCTAGGATGAGGAGGCACTGAGTCGGCTCCACCTCACAATAACCAGGGCCTACAAGGTCAACCCAGACATCATCTTTGAGGTGTTTATCCACAAGGTGGACAGGCTGTCGGACGATGCTAAGTTCTAGAAGCACAGGGACATATACAAATGGGCCAATGACGACCTGGCTGACGTCAGCTTGGAGAGGATACATCTAAGGTAATACCGTCAGCGGCAATTTTGTAAGAAGGGCCAAATCTGTCGTGGCTCCATAACAAAATCTTTTCAGGTTCAATAAATCTACCTTTGTAAAAAGTGGCCGTTTTATTCATGACTACATTTAGCTGACAGTTAATCCAGAGAGTCTTACCTTTTCCTCAATTTGGCAGATCATCATGGCATTTTTTATTCTTTATGAACAGCAATTTGGCATTTCATTTTGGGGGGGGTAAATACAGGCAAATATATTGATAAAAGTCCCCTTGTCCTAGAGAGATTTACACGGATATCAAAACGTCACGAAACATAACCCTTATTTTAAGTCTTTCTAAAATCCCCTATGGGAAAAATGAATGGTGGGAAAACGAATGAAAGCATTTCCCTGTTTGACTGCTCGGTTTTATGGGTATTATGACTCATACTGTGGTATTCTATAAGGAGGTGTCTTCAAATGAAGCTACCGTAGCATGAATTACTAGTGGATGGCCAGAGTGCCCTCTTCAAGCTACCATCTAACATTAAGGTGTCAATATAATTAACAGAACTGTCCTCAGGAGTAATAGGGTATAATTCTGCATTTTTGACCAGGGCCCATAGAGAACAACCAGGCTGGTTGTTTGGGCAGAAGTGCTTTGACAGAAACAAAGGTGAATGACATTGCTGAATCAAATGGTTGATTATAAACACTTCAAAATTCATCCAAAAGGTGGCAGTAATAAGTAAAGCATGGCAGGCGTATTGTAGAAAGAGGAATATACCGTGTAAAGAGAAGATTGCTGATTTGTTTTCATTGAGGTTCTTTTGTAAACAAACTGCACAGAAAATGAACAGCGTGAGAGATATTGCTTAAGTACTATTATGACAACCTGTTGTCGTTCGTATTTAATTTGCAAACTAACATCTTACAGTAGATGAAACCAAACTCACACCCTCAGTTTATAACTACAAACATATGAGAAAATACATTTTACGGATGAAATAATTATTAATATCAAGGTTAAACTTTACAATAAAAACATTTAAATGAGCTTTTATACTTATTCATCTGCCTAGAATATTGAGAGGCAACGTTTGAAAGCCTTCACCAATGTAATTAGCAAAGTGTTTGTTGTATCTCATTAGTATGTTCATAAATATGTATGTTCATAAATAAATAAGTACACAGTATGAGATCCCTTTAATCTCTGGACTTTACATGGAAACTTGTATTGGTCTACACACCACATACAGTGCATTTGGAAAGTATTCAGACCCCTTGACTTTTTCCACATTTTGTTACGTTACTACAGCCCTAGTCTAAAATTGATTAAACTGTTTTTTCCTCCTCAATCTACACACAATTCCCCATAATGACAAAGCAAAACAGTTTTTTTTTTTTATCTAACTTTTCAGACCCTTTACTCAGTACTTTGTTGAAGCACCTTTGGCAGTGATTAAAGCCTTAAGTTTTCTTGGGTATGATGATGATGCTAGAAGCTTGGCACACCTTTTTGTGGGAATTTCTTCCATTCTTCTCTGCAGATTCTCTCAAGCTCTGTCAGGTTGGAGAGGGAGCACCGCTGCATGGCTATTTTCAAGTCTCTCCAGAGATTTTAGATCAGGGTTCAAGTCCAGGATCCTGCTGGGCCACTCAAGGACATTCAGAGACTTGCGTTGTTTTGGCTGTGTGCTTAGTGTCGTTATCCTGTTGGAAGGTGAACCTTCGCCCCAGTCTGAGATCCTGAACGCTCTGGAGAAGTACTTTGCTCCGTTCATCTTTCCCTCGATCATGACTCGTCTCCAGTCGCTGCTGCTGAAAATCACCCCAATAGCATGATGCCGCCACCACCATGCTTCACTGTAGGGATGGTGCCAGGTTTCGTCCAGACGTGATGCTAGGCATTCAGGCCAAAAAGTTCAATCTTAGTTTCGTCAGACCAGAGAATCTTGTTTCTCATGGTCTGAGTTCTCTAGGTGCCTTTTGGCAAACTCCAAGCAGGCTGTCATGTGCCTTTTACTGAGGAGTGGCTTCTGTCTGGCCACTCTACCATAAAGGCCTGATTGGTGGAGTACTGCAGAGGTGGTTGTCCTTCTGGAAGGTTCTCCAATCTCCACAGAAGAACTGAAGCTTTGTCAGAGTGACAATCGGGTTCTTGGTCATCTCCCTGACCAAGGCTCTTCTCCCTTGATTAGTCTGTTTGGCCGGGCGGTCAGCTCTAGGAAGAGTCTTGGTGGTTCCAAAATTCTTCCATTTAAGAATGATGGAGGCCACTGTGTTCTTGGGGATCTTCAATGCTGCAGAAATTGTTTGGTACCCTTCCCCAGATCTGTGCCTCAACACAGTCCTGTCTCAGAGCTCTACGGACAATTCCTTCGACCTCATGGCTTGGTTTTTGCTCTGACATGCACTGTCAACTGTGGGACCTTATATAGACGGGTGTGAGCCTTTCCCAATCTTCTCCAATCAATTTAATTTACCAGATGAGACTATGGACTTACTAGTAAAATGCACAAGGGGGTACTTCAGGGGTACTCCTGGCAGAGCAAAATTCAGTTGTTGGTACAGTAACCGAAAAAGGTTTGGAACCTCTGGTCTAGATGATGAATATTGTTTATCCCCTTCCTGGTCTGAGGTCCAATTTGTTTGTTCAGTCTTTTGGCAAAATATTCCATCTCAGATATAGTAAGTAAGTGAACTTGTGTTGACTCTGTTAGACTGACAGGGCAAATGTAATAATTGATGTGTACAACATTGATCCTGTATAATGTGAAGTGAGCTGCCATCCTTTTAATCAGAGCAGAACAACAGAAATGTGTTTGTTTTTGTGGTCAGAGTAGCCAGTCCAACCACACCATTTCTAAGTCACCTGTAGATGCATGCAGGAGATGTCTCTGACCACGTCATGGAGAGATCCGACCAACAATAAGCAGAGGGGGGCCGTGGTGTGCTAGCAATCAACTGATACGTAGTGACGAACAGTGGCATTTCAACACGTAGAATCATCTGGAAATGTACAGAAAATGACGGCTGGTATTCTGATTCAGAGACAATAGCAACGCCAACCTGCACCTTCTAATCCTTTTACTCTATGATGTGGTTCCCAAAATGTGTGTCCCTTCAGAACTCGGGCATAGAGAAGGCCTTTCTGTTTGACGTGGTCAGCAAGATCTATATCGCTTCAGACAGTCTTGTGGACATGCAGACCTACGAGCTGTGCTGTGACATGATTGACATCTCCTGCATCTACAGGTGACTTAAAAGTTGTGTGGTTGGACTGGCTACTCTGACAGCAAAAACGAAGACATTTCTGTTGTATCCTACATATAATGGACCAACAAAGATAGTATTGTCTTGAGTCTCACAGTCACAACCAGACCTTCACACAAGGCAGGGAATTTTAGTTCTGGTCCTGGGGACCCCAGGCTTTGCAGGGGTTTGTTCCTGTGAGGTGGTACGGTTGGACCCAGATGCAGAGAAGAGACCAGATGAGGAATCATTGGTTAAGGATAAACATAATACTTTCCTGAGAAACGGTAGCAGCAGGATCACAGTGCACCTAAAAAAACAACAAACAAGTAGGCTT